>NW_027526296.1:1347079-1478854 GCF_048455015.1 Haemaphysalis longicornis
CTGGTGATTGATGCGGAGAGAGAGAGAGAGAGAGAGAGAGAGAGAGAGAGAGAGAGAGAGAGAGAGAGAGAGAGAGAGAGAGAGAGAGAGAGAGAGAGAGAGAGAGAGAGAGAGAGAGAGAGAGAGAGAGAGAGAGAGAGAGAGAGAGATGGACTGCACCCTACCGAAACATAAATGTAATACCGGCCGTTCTGAGACGAGACTACATCCGATTCAAACCGATGGTGTTTACACATGGAACCGGAGCGGTGCACACCACCCCAGCTTTTCCTCAGATCGCGAACAGACATTCAGGATGTCGGCTTTGAAGGACATCGAAGCCGGAACGCCCCTATCCCACGGACACCCGAGGCGGTTCCTCGTGGAAGCGACCTGGTGACCAGATGAGGGAATACTTCCTCGCACGCCTCGCCCCCTACGGCATAATTTACACGCGGACGGCGTCCAAACGTGTATCAGCCGCGGGCGAGCGTCGATGAAGGAAGCAGACGTCGCCGGCGACCGCCGTTATTTACCACCGATCCAATAGTTACGTGCATGTTGTTAAGCTTGTTGGACGCGCACAATACCGTATTTGTTCACTTAGCAGCGCGGGCGTAGTCAGATTACTTTTTAGGAGCGAAGCCCCTTATAGGCTCGGGCTGTCGGCGTCTAATGTCGTCGTCGTAACCGTCGTCTCACGTAGTCACAGTAAAAACACCGGACACTCGTTTACGTCTCGCGCTAGAACGCTTCGTGCTTCAAAGACGAGACTTTTACAGCAAAGCTGTATACCTCTTCCCCCAACAGTTCCATCTCTGTTGGCCAAAACGCCAAGGCGCAAAGAACACACTTATACACTGCATGCTTCGCCCCTTCCCAGGTTTACGCAAGTGGAGATGGCCCGGGATTTTTTTTTCTTTGGAGCGGGGTCGTGTATCAATGTTTCAGAGTGATTAAAATTTAGAAGGAAGGTACCAAACCACTTGCAACGCTCCTTCTCAACAGGCAGTGTACAGGTCAGCGCTTTCCTTAATGGACATGGCAAAAGCCGGTGCAGCCACAATGACATTCTAATGGTTTGTTCGAAACCTTCAAGCTCCTACATCAACTTGATAAAAAAATGGCTCTGCAAACGAGATGGACCCAGGAAAAAAAACACCCACTGCCTAGCGTGTACGTCTTTTTCCCCATTCATTTCGTTTGCATACAAGTGGCATCACGCACCAACTTGTTCATAAGGCGAGCTGACGTTTAACCAAGCTCTGGTTTAACCTGGTCCTGGCAGAGTGGCCACGCTTGAGGCAGACCAATTAGGAGATCCCGATAGAGCTCGTCGCAGTTTTAGTTTCACTGGTGCAGACCGTACATACGTCCGCGGGACATCCTAAGTGCTGGGTGCGAATACTCTTTCTGGGCGTATCGGAGCGGAAGCCAGCCACTTGCGTTTGACATTTCTGTTGGCAGTGAACGCATTACAGCGGTTGTACTTTAGTAGTAAGTACGACAGAATCTAACGCGCGCATTCTTCCATGCGAACCTTAGTTCAGCACTCAAGGGACTTGATAAATTTCGATCAACACTACACGCACTGCATAGAGTGAACCATCGTGCCGGTTACCATCAGTCGTGCCGGTTACCATCAGGCAACTTACGGCGGTGCAAGCAGTATGTCGTGAACAAGAAAGAAGAGATCGAAAGACTAAGCATCTTTATTGCTAAGATCAATGAGAGACGAAGCTTGAGCTCAGGGCCCCTTAAGAGCACTGACCTACTCCAGGTCGGAGTAGGTCAGTGCTCTCTCCTGAAGCTCGCAAGAAGAATTGAAGGGATTATGCGATTGTATTGGGGCGTGGTCGCCGCCCCCTACCACATACGAGGAGGTCCCGGGGGCTCCGCAGAAGCGGCTCAATTTTGACCACAGTTCAACCGGGTCGAAACGGCAAAATGGCAGTGAACCGATTACTCCGGCCAACCGCCAAAACAGTTGCGACGTTTCCTTCTTTACGTTCTCAAAAGATAAAAAAGCATCGCAGGCCCGATTACGGCACAAGTCGAACGGTGGCCCCATCGTTCGTCGCGCTCGAATCCTTCCCACGTGCGACCTCACGACCTTCGCGTCAATGAGCAGCCTCACTGCACCAAACTCGCCAGCTCAATGAGAGGGAAGAAGAGGCTTGGTGCGCGCGTGGAGGGTCGTCGTTCTCTGGCCGGCATCCGTCCACTTTCCAAGTGTTGTTCGCCCTGGCCGACCCAGATTCCACGGCGGCGGGCCCCTGGCAGAAACGCGGCCACACAGCGGGGACAAGGCGATGCCTCGCCCCTTCTGGCTTTCCGGTCGAAGAAATGCCGCTCGCTGTCGCTCAATGAGCTCTCTTCGGAAGGCGCGACGTGACGGCACGCCGTCGGCCAACGCGCCCGGCGTACAGTAGAGCGGCGGCGGGCAGGGCAGCTGCAGAAGCACCGATACGCAGGCGCAAGGACTTGCAAACCGGCCGGGCGAGTCTCTCAGCGGTGGTGGCGGAGGCAGTAGCAGCAGCAACAACAGCCTTGACGGTCCTTCCAGAGACGGCCCATTCCGAGATGTCTCCGCGCTGTCAAGCACCGCTGCGAGGTAGCAGGTGCTTGCCGGCAGGACTGCAGGAAAAAGATGCGACGCCTGGCAGGCGCGGGCTATTCTTAACGGCGCTCGGGCGCGTGCGGGGGTTCATCTCAATACGAAGACACGCGTTATGTTTCGGAGAGACGAGTACGAAGTGGGCATTGCATTTTAATGGTGTGCCTGTGATTACCGTGTTTCGGATTACAAGGAGAATAACAAAAGACAAATCTGAAAGAAAACAAATTGGACGGACAACAACCCAAAGCTACTGTGGTTTTCAGCATCACCTGGCGTTCTGCACTAAAAAGGTGAATTGCTTGAACGTTTAGTCAAGCCCGCTTCAATTATCCTCCGTCTGCGCATCATATGAATGTACACTGGGACCAGCTCAGCCGGTCTCCACTGCAACTTTCTGCAAACATCGCACGTCACGAACAGGGCAGCCTCGGCAGAAAGCAAATCATAAGCGCGAGAACTCCGCAAACATGCATGCAGCGTAAGTTACCCAGACATGTAACATTCCAAGGCCGGAAGAAGTTTTCTGCAGGCAAGGAGAGAACTTGAAAGTTACATATGGCATGAAAGTTACCAAAGCGAACTGCCAATTCCGCGCTTTGCTCATGCCGTTGCAATACCTTGATGCTAGACGCATCTGGCTACAATCATGCAGCTAAACTGGCCCAGCTCTTATTTATCCCGCAATATTTTGAGCACATGCATTATTGTATCGTAAGCTACACTGGCCGAAGTTGAGCAGTTTCGCGTGTGCAGTGAAGGTCTGTACTGCGCAAGCGTGAGGGACATTGGATTGGATTGGATTAAAGTGGATTGTGTTGGATTGTGCTGCGTCATAGCAGTGCCAGACGCACTGGCGCCGGCGCGTCCCCAGGTGTGCGCCTGAATTGCGCAGTAGCCAAGTCTGACGCTGCACCGGAGCCGCTTGATAGCCGTTTCGCGTGGCTCGTGAAGAGCCGTGCTGAGCATGCGCGAGGAGCAGTTACTGGACCGGACTGGACTGGATTAGCCTGAATTAGACTGGACTGGATTGTTGAACCTTAGCTCACGCTACGTATATCCTGGCATAGCAGAGCTAAGCCACTACTAATTTTTTCCCCGACGCTGCCTTTATTAAAGCTACGAATGACGTGAACGGTGGCGGAAGTTTCAGATTTAAGTATACACGCCGAAGCTACCGAAGTTACGGTGTGGATGTCGTCTTGACTCGCCTTGGCTTAGAGTTCCTGAAAATAAGCTCATACCAGCCATACCATGCAAACTAGTTTTGTCTAGCTACGCTGACGATCCCTCACGGCGGCAGGTGTCCTAACGCGACTGATTAATTATACGCTTCCCATCCCCTGAACAAAACCCGGAGGCACCTCTGGTCTTTTTAGTTAACCTCCGTCTCAAACTCTGCCGCTGCGGTCGGAAATGGAACAAGCGACCTTGTACTAAGCGATCCTTTAATGCCAAGGACGACCCGCGCACCGACAGAACCAGGGTTAAAAACAACGTTCTTGATGGAGCGACGTTCCCTTTGGTTAACTGCACCATCCGTCACACATCGTTATACCCGTCGTTACCAGGACTCATCTGTTCTAGCAAACCTTGAATAATGGCCGTCAACGTAGCATTTCCCACTCAGTCAAGGTACACGCGGAGACGCCTTAATTGGTTCCAACGAGTGGGACACTGGCCCCCGAAGATTTTGTTTACATGCACGAAGCTTCGACGCACTTTCTATCATTCGGCCCAGAGATCGGTTGACGTTTCGCCAGCATTATTCGCGGTGAACTGAGAGGCGGATATTTTCTCCAACGCCGCCATTCGGAAGCTGCGCAAACGAAACGAGCGTTCGGCCGTGGTTCGCCGACATGGTGCGTTTAATTAACGTCCTTGGAAGGAGAGGCGTTCGCGGTACGTTGCCCCTTGTCTGCACCAATTATTCCCGTCTTGCGCAAACCTTAGGCGGACGTGTAACTATGATTAATCCTGGAGGACCAATCTAGGACCGCTAATCCAGGTAACTGATGGTGTTTTTTTTTTTTCATTTAAACGGGTAAAAACGATTGCAGGTAGGCTCTTTGCACTTTGGCTATAGTTATAGTTAGGGTTTATAGTTAGGCTTCCGTGTGTTCGCTGTTTTGCTTCCCTTTAAAAGTTTTTTTTTTTTTTTTTTTTTTTTCAGCGTTTATTTTTCTTTCTCCGAATCAGCGGTATTGGGAACTACTTTCAGCGCCGGAAATAAATTGGCTTTTATGGGATTTCCTCTGTAAAGTAACTGCATACGGTTATAAATGGCGAGTATCGCAAAAAAAAAAAAACTAATTTACTTCCCAAAGCTTTGCTGGGCACGCAGCAAACCACTTTACGAATGCAACACGTTAAAAAAAATAACGCCGTTACACCTATTTAGAGGAATATCTAAACTTATCGAAGAAAAGCGACATCTACAGTCATGGTCGAAAATTTCTAGGGCACGCCAAAAAGTGTGCACAAAAAAAAAAAAAAAAATCCCCGGCCATCTCCACTAACGTGGAACCTGGGGAAGGGCGAAGCATGGAGCGCACAAGTTTTGGCGTTTTTGCACACGGAGATGAACCCGTTGTGGAGTAGAGGTATACAGCATTGCTGTAAAAGTCGCGTGCCTTTGAAGCACGAAGCGTTTTAGCGCGAGGCGTCGGAAAACCAGTGTCCCGGTGTTTTGGTACATGCGACCACGACGACATGAGATGACGACGACATGAGACACCGACAGCCCAAGCCCCGAAGGTGCGTCGCCCCTGAAAATCGAAAAAAAAAGTTTAATATTCTTGTGTGAATAAAATAACAATAAGAAAGGACAGCACTTTTCCCAGCTTTTTGGTATACAACAGTTTGCATCAGTTGAGATGAAAACTCGCATTTTGAGTTCTTTGTGGACTACTGTGGACTACTTTGGCAACGCTCTAGAAACTTTTCACGAAGACTGCTGATTGAGAGAGATTTGTAAGGAGCGTCTTAAATGAAGAAACACGCGCCTTGAAATGAGCGTTCCGCCCTGATGCTCGGAACGACTGCCAAAGAAAACTTCCGCGTAAGAGAGTATATGCAGTGAAATATACCGTTTTTACAACGAACTCTGCGGAGTTAACGGCAAGCTAACAGCTAGGGTTCACTGAATCTTTCTGTCCCATAAATTAATTCGACTAGACCCGTTTGCCCGCTGCCAAACGGTCAGAGTGAAAATGTTGCTCGATTTCCACTAGGATGCGGTACATCCCCCCTATTTAAGCACAGCTCAGATTCTGAATTTTTCGGTTTTTGCCAGTTCGACAAAAAAGAAAACTGCCTTCGTAGTTACCCCAGTAGTTATCGGCACTCATGGAAAACACGGAAACAAAGCTACATTTTGGCATCACCAAGGACAGCGCTTCGCATGCAGCTTCAGCCCCCCCCCCCCTCCTTGTTACGAGGGGTCACTTTGCTGTAAATTTTGTTCCAAACAGCAAATTGCAGGTGGTATGGTCATAGCAGCTCGTTGGTTCCGTCATTGCACGTAGACATGATGCAGCAGTGAGTTGATGCAGGCTCACACGTCTAGAATTATGCCGACTATACCTATATACGATTGTGAAACAGTTTACGTTCTGGTCAGCCGTTCGGTTATTTTACATATAGTTGGAGGCTTGCCACCACCCAGGCGGCTATGTCCGAGGTTAAAGTTCCGAAGCACATTTTCGCCAATGCCAACGAAACTTATTGATTTCAGTTACCTTATCCTTTAAGGCGTCCACAAATTCGTACACCCTATCCTGGTTGCCTGGTTTTATCGCGCAAGAAGCCAGTGCACTGTTAAAATTTTGTGTCAGAACGTTGATCCTACAGTATACTTTGTCTGGTGCAACGGGCGCTAGCTGTACCGAGAAAACGACGGCCTCTATTTTACTTCGCTACTAACCTTTTCGTATCGTTGCAGCGCTTTTTTTTTTTTTTGCCACATCCCATAAATGCGACAGAGGAAGTCACGCCTACCCAGGTGGCAATTCCGACAGCTACGAAGACCCGAAACTACGGTGTTCAGTGGAGCTAACTCCCGCTACCGACCAAGCACGGGCAGGTTGCAGCAGAAACAGGCACTTATTTTGAAACTGGCTATTTCGTATACCTCGTGATACTCGCCAACAAAGGCTGAAGGCTGAATCGGCTGCGAACCAGAATGTGACAGTCCCGCTGTTTCGGATACACCCCCCCTCGTCTCAGCTTCCAAGATTCATGTGTTCGCGCTGCTGCGTGGCTTAAAATTATAACTTTAAGCCTAGCAGCATCGTCTCCTGCATAGAGATAACGCGGGTTTTTCAGTCAGATCGCTCTTATCGTACGTCAGATCTATATATATATATATATATATATATACTCTTATTCTGACGAAGGCCGGTCCCTCGACCGAAACGTTATACCATTCCTCTTTCGACGTGTGTCTTTCCTTTTCTTTTTCTTGATATTTGCCGGTGTCCAAGAAACATTTATTCTTGCAATTATATATATATATATATATATATATATATATATATATATATATATATATATATATATATATATATATATATATATATATATATATATATATATATATATATATATATATATATATATATATATATATATATATATATATATATATATATATATATATATATATATATATATATATATATATATAAATCTAGAGAAAGATAAACTCACAAAGCGCGCAGAAATAGTATAAGTAAAGGAT
Source organism: Haemaphysalis longicornis (assembly GCF_048455015.1). Lineage (NCBI taxonomy): Eukaryota > Metazoa > Arthropoda > Arachnida > Ixodida > Ixodidae > Haemaphysalis > Haemaphysalis longicornis. The sequence continues at coordinate 1,354,417 of NW_027526296.1, forward strand.
CGGATACACAGCAAGAACAATGACAAACAATGTTTACTTACGTAGCGGCAACGGGACTTGCCTTCATCAGAGTAAAGTTACATGATTTTGCTGTGTATATATATATATATATATATATATATATATATATATATATATATATGGTCGCTTGAATGCATTCTTTGTACCGCTATAGTACATTGTAGGCAGTACCGCTGCCTTCCCATTGACGAACAATGTCGGCTATGCCAAGCCATGGGCGGTCAGTTGGGAAACAGACCGTATAGGAAGGAGTAGTTTTCGATTCCACATTGATGTTCTCAGTGTGGAATCGCCATTTGTTATGTGGTTGCTTACAGCAGCTCAAAAACTATTCGCGTTCTCCTTCACGGTTCTGTGAATTCATCATTACAATGAAAGTATTTGTTCTAAGACCACACATGAGATCAGAATGCTGTTTGGTTATACGCTATATACCTGGTCACCGTAATTTTAATGCGTATGTACCATTCTTGGCCGGGCGCCCCCACAGCCAGGACGGTGCAACGCATTTCCCCAAAAATGCAGATTTGGCTGGAGTAACCCCTTTAATCGTTCTAACAGCGTAAACGGAGATAATTGGTTGAACAAAGTTTCGAAAAAAAAGAAAACTAGAAAAAAAAAATGTTCACAAAAATGACTTAACAGAAAAAAATATTCATCTCCTACATCTCCCCCGAAAGCCGAACAATAAAAAAACGCGTTCAAAAAAACGTAAGAAATATGAATAAAAAATAGCCAAAAGAGATCATCTCTGCACTACACCTTCTTCGAAAAAAAGCAATTAGTAAAAGGGACTTCATCGCAAAAATGGCACATATTTACAACATTGGCAAAAAAACTACAAAACAATAAAATAATCCAACTTCCTTTGCTACCCATGCGCGCTCTAAGAAACTCATACTCTAGACATGCGGAATAAAGAATGCTACTCATTAGTAGACAGTTCCCTGAATTTCTGCAGATTTTCTTTTTCTTTGCAAGCATGCATGCAGGCAGACAGAGATGCGTTATTTTTTTTATGACGCGGCACGTACTACGGAACGAGTGGCGCTTAATGAGAATTTATCAGCCGAATTCCTGGGGCAGCAGCTGTGCTTAGCAAGCCGCTAATGAGCGGGATTAGCCAACAACTTCAAGCAATTAAGGGGCACTCCCCTTATCACATTCCTATGAAACTTGCTAATTCATCACTGAAGGGCTTAAAAACCACCGTGTACCGATACGAAGTTTTACAGATCCACAGAAACCTTTACAACGGCATACATAGTTTGCTTACTTTAGGAATATATCACTTCCTTACTGAAGTAAAACTTTATCAAGAAACGCATCTGCAACTATCTATTTTTCACTAGACGGCGCTAGCAAGCGAGGTTTATTTCTGTATTTGAATACAGAAGTGACACATTTCTAAAATAAGGAAACTATGTCGTTATAAACGTTTCTGTTTATTTTTAAAACTTTTCGTATTTCGCACAGTGGTTTTTAAGCCCGTGGGTCATGAAGTAGTAAACCTTAAAAAAAAAAGCACCCGTGAGTGAGTAGTGTTACGATTCAGCGCGCCGCTGCCCCGGTCGCGCGTGCTGCAAGTTTTGTGCAGTACTCCTGTTCTCTGCGGCAAAGTCTACCCTCCTCGAACATGTCATTACGTGCGCCAGCCGCGCGGGGCCCGTTGTCGGTGAATAAATGAATGAAACTTTATTAAAGGGGTCCTGAAATACCTTCCGCGGATGCGTGGATGTACATGTAACCAAATAAAGCAATGTATTAGCAATCTCCTCCCGCAAGAATTTTGTTGAAGCGATGAGTATTAGCTGAGAAATCGTAAATCAAAAACCGCGCATTATCGTCGCGCCGCGTTTCCTCCTTGTTTCAACTTACTCTCCGCTGTTGACGGCGAGCGAGCCTTCCCTCCCATGATGCTGCGCTCCTCGGCGGTGACGTACTTCCGCTATTGTGCTGCTCACACAGCCGTCTGCTACGGGCAAGCTTTGTTGACACCATGAATCCGGCACTCCGCTCAAGGCTGGAAAAGCATGTGGAAAAGCGAACGAAAAATCTGGCCGCATGTGTGCGGCGGCCTGGCCTTGCCCTTTCGCGGTGTACGTTGCTGCAGAACTTTGCTATCGGCGGCACGCGACTCTTTATCGGCGGCGAACTCGCAGCCGCACGGGGAGGATCCTGCGCTCGCTCCCTTGGATGCACAGCGCACTGTTTATCCAAAAAGCGCCGTATAAGATGTGGCCCCGCTGGTGCAGGGTCTTATTTTGTGGCGGTGGTAATTCCTGGCGGCGGCATGTGAAAAAGACATTTTAAACTGATACAGAACCCGTGCACAAAACGCAGTTCAGCTTGGGGCGACGCGTGGTGGAGAGCGGCAACGTTGGCAAAACATGTTCCGCCGCGGCTCTGAGCTGTCTAGCGCTGGAGAGAGCACCATTTCTTTGACAATATCAAACATCGGTTGTCCTGGCAACAAGGCACAAACCGCTCTAGAAGTCAGTTACGGTTGCGTGATCCCGGTTCAGCTTGGGGCCCCACCTCGCGGCATATGGGCACTGCAGGCATACTACTCACTCATTTGGAAGTGCGAGATGCGTTTGGCATTACAGGAGGCGATGGTGTGTGTGTTGTGGACGCCTTTGTTTCGCGATGAAATGCGACGTTGTGCTTCTGCCGGTGGACAGTGCTTCCCATGGTCTGCATTATCTTTCTCCAGCGGCGTACGACTCAACCTCGCATGGCGTATGTGCAGTGTGCGTGGGTAAAAGCCATCTCGGCTTGTGCGCCAGAGTTAAGTGACTTGCTGTTCGTCCCCCCCAACCGCGCGCGAGGTGAGTGCCGAATTTACGAGGGGCAGGAGGAGGCAACCTATCGTCTGTCAATCGCGGTTCAGACTTGCAACGCATGTTGTGACGTTGTGTTCGTTCGAAACGCATCTCTGGATTGTTTTGAAGTGGAAAAAAATGTATCCGTCAAACCTGGGCATTCGGCTCAGGGCGTTCTCTGCGATTGCAAGAAAGAAGTGCCACGGGGCTTCAACGCTTTCTTTATGGAACATACTTAAGAGAATATTCATGTCATGTTATGGCCCTGTTGCATTCAGTACAAACGGTTAAGCGTTTGTTTACACTTGTTTCGTTTGTCGTAAAATGTCCAAGCACTCCGGCACTCCGCTGGCAGATCAGCCGGCGAGCCGACGCTGAGCAGACGACTCATCTCTTTGCCGGAAGTGAGTGAAAAAGCCGCCCAATAGCAGGATGTCTAGCTCATGACGAACATCTGGGAATCGATGATGTAGACATGTGAAGATGGCGGCGTCCAAAAACACGAAGGAAAGGGTGAGAAAAAAGCGACAAACTTTGCAACAAAAGTGTGAGCTTTCCGCTGCGCGTAAAAGAGTAATACTTGGCACAGATGATGTTGACGACCCAATCTAACGATTGCGCTAGTCAATTTAGTGTGCTCAAAACGCCTTTCAGGGCCCCTTTAACGACACGGGGGGCTTGGTAGCCTAGTTGGGGAAGAGGGAAAAATGGAAAGGGAAGGCGGTGAATCAAGACGTTGCAGCTACAGTAGACAAAAACAAACGGTTCATGTTGAGATGTGCCCCGGTGAAGTGGACGCGGCTCGCCGAAATCTCCTCTTCCCCTCTCACGGGCTCAACTACTGCCGACTCTCACGAACTCTAAAAAGAGCGTTGTGTGTGTCTAGTATTTTCGGGTCATGTGCACAGAAGCACTGGGAAAGCCCCGCAGCTGTTACGGCTTCTGTGAGTAAAACCCACGCTCTCGGCAGATAGATTCAGTTTGTTTTGCAGCAGCGCACCTATGCTGTCGCTCTATTCGAGCACGCGGTAACTTTGCCGGAAGGTTATTGTTCCTGTATTGCTTCGGTTCACCTCTCGCCATGCAGTAAACGAGTTAAAGGGACCCTGCAACACTTTTCTCAACTTTTTTTTGAACTAAATGCTTGCAGAACGTAGTCACCCAACACACCCAGTACTTAGGTTAGGGTTCCTCAGCAAGCAAGTACTTAGGTAAAGTACCTCAGCAAGAAATTACTGCTGTATGCCCATCGATAACTTGTAAACTCGCTCGAAAGATTTCTCTCTTTCCCGGTCGTGAAGTTCTTCGAGGGCTCGAATTGTGTCACTAAGGCCATGTAGCGGCTGTTGGCAGGTTTTCCTTCAGTTGCAGCAATGAACGCTTTTCGATAGCGACTTAAAGGGCTACTGAAGCACTTTTAAAACCGGGCAAAACTCTACTTGTTTACAATTATTACATTGGTCAGTTTGTGCCTGTAAAGTTTTTTCGGTCATTTTTAGCTTGGGGACAGCGGTATTCGTCGTTAAAGTTGACCCTCTGTTTCCTGTCGCATCGCCGGAAGAGCGAGAAACTGAGAGGCAGCGACCGGAAGTAGCGTCATATTCGGGAGACGGCCAGCGACGTGCGCCGCCGCTTCGCTGTGTCCCAGTTTTCTGGGCGAAGTTCCGAATTAAAGGGGTCGTGAAGAGATTTTCAAAAAAACTGTGTTGTGTTTGCGCTTATAACCGTGGAACCTTGATAAACAAACAATGCATACCCGTTTCGTCGTCCGATATCGGGAAATAAGTAAATAAATGCAGTTACGGTTTCACCGAGGCTTTCCTCCTCAACTCGTGAAGTGACGTTTCAGTAAGTCAGTAAGCAGCCAATCACAGTTCTCCCTCGTCTGCACAATATGTCGGCATAGGGCGGGCTTGCAAAGGGTCAGATAAAGCTACAACATCGGCGCCATGATGAAACTCGCCCTGCAACTGAACGGGAGACGTCTGATCTCTGATACGACTGATCAACATGGTCGAACTTTCAGTCAACAACACCGGCGAGTGGCGCAGGCAGAAGTAACCACGTTTAATCTAAACTGGGCATTCGTAAACTGTTTACGCTGCTTTCCACGAGTCTAAACTGTCGTTTTGCTAGCCGATATTCTTGCACAAGTTTGCCGACGTCTGTCTCACGTAGCCTGTAATGTGAGTTGCGCGAACGTGAAACTTCTGACCTGACGAGATACATGACCGAACGCTTAAAATGAGAGTTTATTACATAAACACGTTTATCGAAGGAACTTCGAGTAGTCGGAACTTAAAACCCACTCATTATTCACTCATCAAGCGCAAAAATAACTAGCGAGAACGATACAGCGCCGAGTCGCCGAGTCCCAACATCACGCAGTTCGACGATTGCTTTCCTGTTTCCTGCAATAAACAATGCTGTTAACGCTGTTTTGTTGACTGTATACGCTCCGCTTTGGCTTACTGCAGAAGCGCTCAACAGTAAGTTGGCGGTTAAAGCTCTGGGTAGATTAGAATTTATGAAAACACGACAGACTTCTGGGTTACAAATGCGAAGAGGCTTTTATGCAGCAGTTTTTCGGCGCGCGCGCTTCCAACGGCGATAGTGTAGTGGATAAAGTGTCCGACTAGGCTGGCCGTAACGTTGGGCTGGCCCGGAGGCCGCAAGTTCGAATCGCACACGGGGCACTTTTTTTTTTTTTCCTTGAGCGGTCTTGGGCCATTTTATACAAAAAGATAAAATTCCGAAGAGAATTCGGCAAAAGAACGTGAAATTCGGCAGGTAAACTGGCTACAAACTGTACAAACACCCAGTAGGTCTGAGTTCTGCTGCAATGGTTGCCAGACAACTGAAGCGGTCACGACACCGCTCACGTGGATAGAAAACTGTTTTTTTGGCAACGAATAAAGGAGGCATTATTTTTAAAATATTCGGTTTGCAGATTTGCAGAATATTATACACAAAGAACATTGAACTGCGTTGAACTCTGGAATGTACTTCACATGACGTCATTCTAGTTGCGCTGCCGACCGCCCGTGCGCGCATAGTCGCTTGCGATGCGCCTCAAAACGAGAATTTCAACGGCGCCTCCTAAATTCCAGAAGCAATGAATTGTGAAAATATTTGGGATTTATGTTCTTAAAAGGTCGTTCAAGCAGACAAAATTAATCAAAGACAAATGCATTTTCTCTTCACGACCCCTTTAAGCAGGCGTGTAATCTGCACTTTATTAATCATTGTCTTAAGTTGCTTCCGCGTCGATTTTTTAACCGTAATGCTACTGTGTGATTCCCTAAAGCGACTCCTAGATACCAGAAATTTCCTACCCGAGCGCCCGTGGCTACCACATTGCCTTCACGAGTAGTCGCGGGGCCGGCCGTATCGTCGGCTGCTCTGTGCTTCATACGCGAAGCGACGGGTTCAAACAAATACGGAAGTACCCCAAGTTTCTGATCCATTATTATAAGGGAATTAGAACATTTGTGGGACCACAGCGCTCTGGGCTTCCCGAACTTCTTCGTTTTCCCGATCAACGTTGTTGGCTGTGACGACTGCTTAGCTGAATAGCTAGAGTTTAAGAAGAAATCAAGCAAGCTGAAAGCATGAAGCGTTTTCTGCGCGCGGAAGCGCTCCGCACACTCGCCGGTCGTGCATGCCCGACATTACCCGTACGGCGCACGAAACGGCTCGCACAACACATGCCGCGGCAGCGACCGCTCTTCGCTGCCGTCCAGAATCAAGGCCGTCGCGAAAAGCAAGTTAAACGTGCAAGAGAGGATGATAGTGTGGTGAAAAAGTGTGCTAGGGATTGTCATCGAATGTGATTTCGAAAGAGGTGATCGAATTTGTATCGCGATGCGGAGCGCCGACCCGTCGCGGAGGCTCGTCGACGGGCCTGCCCGAGCAAGAGATGCGGCGAGAGGCCGAAAGATGGCGTTACCTGCGCGCAAGAATGAGCACAGCACCGATCGCTAGAATGACTATCAACGTAGGAATAAGGTTCCACATCGAGAAAGGGGATGATAATGTGGTGAAAAACTGTGTTAAGGACAGTAATTCGCAATTGTAGAGATAGCGGCGACCAACTATCTCCCTTGGTGCTAAACCTAAAGTTCCCTACATCACCGGCGATCCGTGCAACCTGAGCCGGCTCTGTTGGGGAAGGCGTTCTAAAGCTCGTCGGGGACCAGCGTGCTGCGCTTGGGTTCCTCTACCTTTTGGGGGGCGACCAACGTTCAACTACCCTATTCTAAAACATGCGTATGTGCAACGAAGCCACGTTCCGCTGACCGGCCGAGCAGCGACCCGGCACCAGCACCTCTGCGTGACGCGGCGACCGGCGGCGGCCGCGCTGCCTGTGCGCATCGCAGGCCGCTGCACAGAGCTTGTTGCCGCCTGTCCAAATGTAAAAACAAAGTTCCACATTCGAGGATGGGGATTATGGTGGGTTGAAAAATGGTGCTAGGAATTGTGGCTAGCGCTGGTAGTGAAAGCGGCGAACCAATATCTGCGCAACTTCCCTGCACCCGAGAAACAAGTCGGCCATGAGTCGTCGGGGGCGAACCCCTTTCTAAAGCTCGCCGCGAGCGAACCTGTTTTGTTTATACTTCCCTCAGGCTATCCTATTCTAAGGAAAGACTGTGTGAGCCCTCCATTCACCAGAGTACCTTTTAGCCCGTATCTGAACGGGAACAGAATGATATCTTCAGGCCGTGCGGTCCCCGCAGCGCCGGCACTTCCGAATATGACGTCATCTTCTGCCAGCCAATCGCGAAAGGCAGCCAGGGCTCTCACCGTGCCCTCGGGCAGGGGTCGTTTGTTTTGACGAAAAAAGATAGTTTTGGTGTATTTAGACTTCAAATAAACATGTTTTTCGAATTCAGCGTCAGCAAAACCATAATGTAATGCCCCCAACAAAATTTTTTTTGAAAAGCTCTTCACCAGCCCTTAAAAAAAGTCACAAAAGCAAAGTACAATTGGAAGGCGTATTTGGTGCGACGAGCCGCTCCGTGCCGCTCCGTGCTGGCGATAACTATAGCTTTCGCAGTGGTTCCAGACGCGAAGGAAAGAGTGAAAGAGTTTATCGAAAGTGTTGCAGGGTCTCTTTAAGTCTGCCTTCGGCTTCTTGTCATTATCACCAAGGCGGCAACTTTTGCTGGCCGTTCGACCCCCACACTACCACACATGACGGAAGCGACGAAGCCCGGTTCGGGAACGCCTTCCCGAATGTAACAGTAGTACTGGCAAATGAAGTAAACGAGATTGTGGTCACATTAATTTATCATTTTAAGGCGGCAACAGGTCAACAGATTGATTGATTAGTTGATTGCTTGATTGATGCTCGTCGGTAACAGCAGAAAAGGCGTGTGAGTTCACGCGTCCGCGGTTGGCGAGGCGCGGCCGGCGTTGCAGGCGCGGCTCATCGCATTCAATCGTCGCGCGCAAGGTTGCGCCGCCCCGATCGACACGTTCCCGCCCCAGGGCACATATCGGGGACTCATTCGGTCGCGCCGGCTCGAGGTCACGCGCCTGCCGGTGTCGTGGGCGCACTTGGAAGGAAGCCTGCCCTCACGGGCTTCCGTGATCACGGCGACCTAGCTCGGTCGGGAGTAACCGCCGTATTGGGAACCGCATCGGCTCCGTGGTATGCGCCCACCCATACTCACTGCATTCACGGGCAAGTGAGATGCCAAGGCGAAAATATGAGCCAGAACACACAAACAGCGAAACTCCTTTCCGTGCAAGTCAAACTGGCGCATAGTTTGTCGCGACTACAACGCCTTCGGTAAAGGAAAAGAACTATATTTACATGAGATCACACACAGAAAATGCCCGATCGCCGCCATCGTTCTTCATCGTCCTCTTCTACCATCATCTGCGATCACTTCTTTGTTCCCGCGGAAATAAAGTTCCAACATAGCTTCACGACAGTAACAAAAGTTCCAAATGCGACTTTCTATATAAAACACAACCGCGACATGATGTCGCGAAACCATATTATTTGAATAATGTGTTGTCCTTCGGCGGGTGAAGCAAACTAGGCGATGTAGTTTTCTGAGTAGGTGAGCGCGTGTCTTGCTACATTTCTTTTTTGTTTCTCACAAGATGATCATTTTGCGTACACGTGACAGCGTTAAAGCGTAAACCGCCGACAAAGGTAACACACAGCGCGTACAAAGCTGATACTTAGAAGAAAAAAAAAACAGCGCCAAAAACGATACGATAGGAAGTAAAGACGTTCGCACCGTTTTTGGCGCTGTTTTTTTTCCTAAGTAGCATCATGCACCAACTAGCCCGTCTCAGTTCCCTTGTTCAGCTCGGTACAAAGCTGGAACTGCAGATTTCGGAATGTCAATTTTCAGCTCGGCAACTTTATGCACGCTTGGTGCCAGAACACATGCTGACAAAAGGGCTGAACAGCATGGGCGTTGAATAAACGGCAGAAAAAAAGAAATATGTGAAACGCATTTCCAGACCTTATTTTGGAGAACAAAGGAAGCTCATAAGACGCCCATTGTCGACACTTTCAGCGTCAAACAGCGCGGAGTCAAGTGGAAAGGCAGCTGCCTACAGTAAGATGAAACGCGAGCGTTTGGGCGGTCTTGGCACGCTAATTGCGCAGCCACAGTGACGCCCTTCTGCGGTGAGGCGGACAACGACCGGTCGTGGGTCGCTTGCCCTCGGCGCCAACGTGCGGCTCTCCCACGCAGATCGAGAAGTAGACGCACTGAAAGGTAATGCTGCAGCTGGGATAGCTGCTGGCGTGAATGTGGGCCTGCCATTTGCTTACGGCGCTAGAAATGCTCTTTCAGTTCGCTTTAAAAAAATGTTCTTCGCGGTATTAATAATGAAGCAGTAGCTTTTTGTGTGTGGATACCACACCATCATGCATCTACACTAGGACAGCTAGGAATAAACGAGTACCCGCGGCGGAGCACGATGACGCGGGTTCGACTCCCGGCCGCGGCGGCCGCTTTCCCGATGGAGGCTACAAGCAAAAATGGCCATCTGTACGAGATTTGAGATTTAGGCACACGTTAAAGATCCCCAAGTGGTCAAAATTATTCCGGAGCCCTCCACTACGGCGCGCCTCATCGCCTGCGTTGCGTCGGCGCGTTAAACCCTACAATAAATAAATAAATAAATAAATAAATAAATAAATAAATAAATAAATAAATAAATAAATAAATAAAGTGTTTTATATTCCCGTTTGGAACCAATTTGCACTGACCAATGAGCAAAACCGGCAACTGCTTGTTACACGATATAGCATTACCGAAGGGATGTGGCACGCATGAATTGGCTGGCACACCGACAAACCAACAAACCAAACCATATCAGCAGTTTGTGTCTTACCCACACGCACGCACGCCTGCGTGCACGCATATATGAAATGCCGTCGGCTGGCCCAAACCGGTCAGAGATGATCACGATGATGATGATGCTTGGATTTTAATGGCGCAAGGCCGGCTAAGGGCAAAGAGCGTTCAATGAAAGTTATTTCATGAGAGCGAAGTGACAGTAAACAAAGCATTTCAATAAAAATAAACATGAAACGAAACAAAAACAATGAAAATTACTAGTGCAAAAAGCCAGGTTGTCAAGATGCATGATAAGAAATGAGATGTAAAAAAATTGATGTCGGTGAATCTCAAAAACGCGTTTCATGGAAAATATGTGCTCGTCTCCTGAGAAGTATTACGGGTACATTAGAATGTGCTGTGTGTATAGGTGTGGGAAGTGTTTGCGCTTTGTTGTGTCGAGTGCTTTGCATGGGGTGAGGATGTGTACTACGGATAGGCCCTCTCCACACCTGTTACAGAGGAGACTTGGAGATCCTGTGAGCAGGTGTGAGTGTGTTAGCCGAGTGTGCCACATCCGTAACCTAGCCACAGCAACTTCGGAGACGATCACATGTGGCGTTTGTCTAGGCAACTTTTGTACAGCTTGTTGGCCTCGCACCTTACGCATTCATGCAGACAGACGCCAGGCCACCTTAAAGGGACCCTCCAACACTCTTTGTGCAGTGTAAGTAAACCTGCGCGACCTTTACATTACTCTGCCAGGAATACCTGAGCCAAATATTGCACGCGCACGTGAAGCGTTGAGCGCGCAAATCGCAGCGAAAGACACGGAAAAACCAACCGCGGCCAATTTTCCTCATTATGCACCCCTGGCATGGCCTAAACGACGTCATTGCGGCCATAGCTGTCCTATTGGCTGTCGCTGGTCAACGCCGCGGCTTGTTTCTCGCATTTCCTGTGACGATCCGCCGTCGTCGGCGCTGTGTAACAACCTCTTCTATTCCTGAGCCTGTACGCACAGTTTTGGAGTTTCTTTTGTGTTTTGAGTGCGCGCGGAGTTTGAATGATAAACTAAATATTCCGCTTTCAACGAGACCACTCGACAACAACCGCTTATTGCTTCAAAAACGCCCTACCAGCCTGCGCGCGCGCTTGCGAGCAGGCAGCCATGCCTGCTTTTTTGTTGCACCAGACCGGAAATAGACCCCTCCACGTTGCGGAGAAAAGGAGAAAACTTCCCGGCCTGTGATATATCGAAGTCCGAGGAAGAAAACTCCGCTAGCCGCCCCCTTCTCCAAGAGAGAGCGCGCAGCTTTCGCCGCGTTGTCCGCGGTCGAGTTGAGAGGGAACAATTATGCGCCAATTCTCATCACGCGTAGTTTCGGTGATAGTGAACGGATTTGCATAATTCTTGCACGAGAAGATTGCTGGGGCAATAGACTTTACCACAAAATACATTCCGAGTAGTCGATGGTGAGTGCTGCAGGGCCCCTTAAACGGTTTACATAAGCAGGTCCAGCAGGGAAATATAGCAGGAGTGTTTTTATAAAATAAACGGGCCAAGCCGAATGGCTGATGATGATGATGATTTAAGTTTAATGGCGCAAGGCCGACAAAGGCAAAGGGAGCCAGATATAAAGTTATTTGCTGAGGACGGAAGTGGAATTAAATACTAAATTGTCGAGTAAAAACAAAAGTGAAGCGAATGCCTGAAGATGGCAGGTGTATAGGGCCAGTGTGATTATGCATCATATGAAAGAAGCTGTAAAAACGACGTTTGATAAAAACTGAAAAACACGCTTGTTAGAAAACATTGGGTTGCCGGCCAAGAAGTGTGATGTGTGTAGCGGGATGTGTTGTGTGTACAGTTCAGGAAAATGTTCGCGTCGTGTGGTGCCGAATGGCTCATTCGAAAGTTGACCGAAAAGCAAACAACCACGCTCCTGCAATCCGGAAAGTCAGCTCATGTCAAGTCCTGGCACACGTTTTTCACTGGGTGTGAAGCTTTGTAGAATTTGAAATAGTGATCTAGCCGGATTATCGTGTGGCGAATAAAAATAATAAAATTTACGTCCCTGACGCGAGTCCCGACCAAAAATGCTCCTCCGCACCGAAGGTGACCTCCAATGCGCGAAATAAAAACACCCGCTTCATCTTGTTAGCTGAATGTTCGGCCGCGCCAGGTATGGTAATTCACTTCCTTCCAACCTGCTCAATAAGAAGCAACGCGTGGAGGGGGTATACGTTGTGAAACGCGAACTCATTTCGAGTTAGCAGGCGCCTAAACATCCGCATGTGGCAAGATGTTTGCTGTGCTACGTACTACGTGTACAACGCGGGAAATAACGCGCACGAAAAGCCATGAAAGCATGCTTGTCTCTCAACGAGCTGCCTTTTTAACGGCAGCCCGCATAAAAGCGGTGCCGAAATGGGTGAAAGCGGTATACATTCCCCGTGACTGCTGACGTCAGCTGAGATGTAGTCCGGACCACACAGCTCTTGTAATCGGTGAAGCACTCCGTCCTGGTGACGCCAGCGCAAGCGCAAGTCGCGACGGCTTCCTTCCAAGGACGCATCTCATCATGCAGTCGCTGCAAGGTCTCAAACGCCGCGCCCCCTGTGGACTTCATAGAACAAGTTTTGCAAGCATGGTGTACGCCTCGGCTACTCCGCTGCTCTATCTGTCACCCATCGGTCACCCGTCTAGAGGTGCGTCAACAAACGACCCGCTGCCATTCGGCTGCATTGAAATGGCCGCCAAAGAGCTTGCTAGGTGGGGAAGCAACGGGCGCCAATCGCCGAATCGCTCAAAGACGAAAACAGTGGTTGCTGAGTGTTGCACGGTGAAGCCTGCATACGGTGTAAGAAGTTTGTTGAGACCAGTTTAAACATAGTTGAGGTTTCACTCGTCGAGTTACACGCGGTCTATAATGCACACTCTGCGTTGGCATATAGATCAACTCAGACGTCCAGAAACCTCGACGCATCGGCGTTTTCGGTAAGACATTTAGAAAGCAGTGACGCAGTGCCTTTTCATGGTATGGAGTTCAGACACTGTTTCGAGCATTTGGGTCCGTATTAGGAGGGCGTTCTCGAGTATACAGCGCGACACCGTAACCATGCGTGGATAAATACAGACTCACTCAAGTGGTTGCCTGTGAAGCCAAACTAATTTCCTCACTCGTGCATTGTAAAGACAGTGGCTTGCCTCCGCGCGTTTCCTTCGCTGAACCCCGCTGGGTTGGATTCTGTTGGATTCGCCGAGCCAACCTCTCCATTTTCCCCTTCCTGCTTTCACCCAGTTTGGGGCAAAATACAGTTATCAACATTACCGGCTGGACTAGGCCCAGTACATTAATCACCGTTATTTGCCCCAATACATGGACATTAAGCAACGCCCTTCCTGAAAAGACACCTATTGACTCGACCAGCCCGGACTCGGCCGCGTTTCGCTTCCGCGTAAGCCTTCAGCGACGTCGCTTCTTTTTTGTGCGACACATCACGAAGGCCGTATCGAACGATGCGATGGAGCTTGCATCGCAATGCAGCGTCCACCGAAGAACCCTTCACCCGAGCACCTACTTTGAAATGTGACGCGTACTAACGATGAAACCCGACGAGCCTCGAGGGCTCGCAGTCGCGTGCGCTTACGTCACCTCCGCTCGCGCTCTCGTTCGTTGCGGCCGGGAAAACGATCGGGAGACTTTTCAAGCGTGTGCGCACACCGCGTAAAAATACCAAAAATACACGCGCCCCACACGTGCATTTGGTAGGCAAATTCTGCCGCTGCGTTTGGGCGGCTCGCGCGCGGACCAAGTGGAGCGTGTCCTCGCTGGCAAACACTCGCTCGGCTGATCCGACCAACGCGGCATTTAGTTTTACCTGTCGGTGGGGTCGCACGGTGTCACGCGACGCGCTGCCGAGCCTGGCGGCGTATGCGTGCGCCTTTTCGACAGACGGCGACCCGTTGAAACGGTTTGCACGCTTGAAGTGTGGCGAGTGTACAACTGGGACGGCTACACGACGTTAAATTACGAGAATTTTAAAACGGGGCACAAGTTCCCCTACCGGAACTGTTGCACTGGCCGCCATCCGTGTAGCGACTTGGGAACTACCCGTGCCACACGTACACAAAAAATGACATTAAGTGCTTAATGCCTTAAGTCGTAATGTCATTAATTCGCTGCTACAGGCAAAAATCTAATACTATTCGCTCTAATGTCATTTTTGGTTTAAGGAGTTCCGTACAACTTCTTCACCTTCGCGAACGCCTTACATCTGGCTACTCTAGAACGCGATGGGCACGAAATGTAACCAACGAAACCCCCAGCACCAGAGTACTGACGCGGAAACGTAGCTAAACTTCCAAATAACTTCGGACGATTTCTGTTCCTTCTTGGTGGCGAAGTTCTGAAGAACATGAAGTTCACTAAAACCGCGGCAAAAGGCATAACGTCACGTTACTCGTTCGTTTTGAATTTTTCGGATTTGGCTACCGCTGGCAGGCGACGGCAGCTACTCAAGCAACTTTTAGAAACGGCTCATACCATTTCTTAGAAAACACTATTTCTCAACTTTTTTTTTCACAAAAATTTTAACCTTTTTAAGAAGTTTTTCCCCGCTTTAAATAGTTCTAAAATATGAGTGCATTTCTCTTTGTGGTCATTATCACCATCATGCCTAACACATTTAATGCCGTTGCGTTTAGGCGTGTAGCACGGACCGCCCAAATAATGTCATTCGGTTTCGTAAGGCCTTAAGCACTTAATGTCATTTTTTGTGCACGTGTGGCACGGTATTAGAGGAACTCTTTACGGCGGCAAACAAACCATGGGTGGGTCTCAGGTGGTTCTCGCCATCGTACTCCACGCTAAAATCATAGTTTGTCAACCGCTCGGAATTGCGCCACTGTATCATGATCCATTGTTGATCACTGCGCACAAGTCGCTGGCCCTGAGCGCAATTTGCACCAGCTGAGGGGGTTAATAGCCAGTTTCACGTAGCGAATAGCTAGATCCTCATCATCATCAGCCTGTGTACGCCCTCCGCAGGGCAAATGCCTCTGCCATAGATCTCCACTTATCCCGGTCCTGTGCTAACTGCGACCAATTTATCCCCGCAAAATTGACCTCACCTGCCCATCTAGCTTCCTGTCGCCCCTTGCTAGAAGTTAACTCACAATGCAAGGATCTTCAACGCGCGCCGAAAATTGATCCACCAGAATTTTTTTTCTGCTTCCACTTTAAGAACAGCTGCTGCGGTGAAGATATGTAATTTTCGACTCCATGGATGCTTTTCGACTCGTCTTAGCCTCTAAGCCACCGCGTCGTTTAGGAGAGCGACCAACGGAGCTCGGTGGAGCACATATATTGTATGCTTACGGATATATTTTGCCTTCACATGTATTGATGATGATTGATTGTGGGGTTTAACGCGCCGACGCAACTCAGGCGCAACGTCCGGAAAGGATGACGTCACACGTTCTTGATTTCATTTATTGTAGGGTTAATGAAATCGAGAGCATGACGGAATCCATTCTGGCCGGGAGGGTACATTAGGAACGAAAAAGACGCCGACCAGTCCAAAACGTACTGACGTTTCGGCTTCCAGCACGGAAGCCTTGTTCACAATGAATGCATCACCAGAAGTGGGTCGTTTAAGTGGGCTTGAGTAATCGCTGCAAAGAGCGTGCGTAGATCGAATTTAGATTTCCGCCGTTACGATTGACTGTGTTAGATTTTAGATTGACTGTGTTAGATTTCGGCTTCCGTGCTGGAAGCCGAAACGTCAGTACGTTTTGTTTGGACTGGTCGGCGTCTCTTTTTCGTTCCTGTTGTAGGGTGCCGACGCAACGCAGGCGATGAGGCGCGCCGTAGTGGAGGGCTCCGGATTAATTTTGACCACCTGGGGATCTTTAACGTGCGCCGAAATCTCGTACACACGGGCGTTTTTGCTCTTCGCCTCCACCAGAAAAGCGGCCGCCACGGCCGGGAATCGCAGCCGCGACCTCGTGCTCAGCAGCGCAACCCCTTAGCCACTGAGCCATCGCGGTGGGTACGTCACACGTTCTTCGTTCGCTAACCGCACACCTGCACTTCACAGGCGTCCTCAACCAATCCCGTTCAGGTTTCTTGTGCTTCGTGTACTGCGGTGTGACGCTTCTTTTGGCGCTACGTCAGCGCTTGGTGTTCGCTGCACAACGCTTCCCGTGTTAACCGCGAAAATTAAAAAAAAAGAAAAAGAAAACCGACGCACGTTGGTAATCTCGGCAAAGTCTTAAAACCTCGAACATCGAAGATGTTTGGGCGAAGTCTTCCGACTGGCCACAATTTTTTTCGCCCCGTAAGAAGAAATAGTTTTGGTTTCACACGCGAAAGAGATGCAAAAAAGTCGTCCAGCTGCTATAAGCGGATGGAAGCACCTCTTTTAGGGAAGCGGCGTAGGGGTATACAATTTGTTCATGTGGTCCTGGTCGGTACCCGTTGTCTTCTTCAGCACGCCTTGCCAGTTGCTATGACAAAATCAAGCCATTACGGAAAATTGAGGACGCGAACCTTTCACAAAAGAAATGTTTCTGTCCCGGCATGCCCGTGAGCCTTGATGACCCTATCCACGTGGTCGAGGGAGGCGGCCCGAGGCCAGAAGACGCGTGCCCGGTCCCATTTTCCGACACGCTCCGCGCGATGACATCCTGGACACTACGTGCAACAACCTCCCCCTAGACAATTTCCTCCGCACTCATGCAAGACGGTCTTGCACGCAAAAGAATCGACGTCAAGAGGTGCTTATTACACTCGAAAGAACCCGGTGGCCACCGGAGAGCAGGTTTTGAAACGACGGAAGAGCGCAGCGAGGGCAGGACAGGCTCAGGCTTCACGGACGCAGCCTAAACGGAAGAAACAATGGCGCGTACGTGCAGCGCCTTCCTTTCTTTAGTAACACGTGACGCGCACGCAAATTAATGCTCCAGCCTACACTGCACAGGCACTAAGCGACTTTGCACCGTCTGCCTTAGGGGAACTACGGTAGTTGTGTGCAGCAGAGCCAGAAGGCAGGTGTGCACGATCGGGTGGCGATGCATGATGCACTGTGGGTAAAACACCCTCTCGTCGTCCTTCAGAACGCTGCAACCACCGTGATTCGCACGTCCCCTTTTCTCTGGCAACAGCCGGCCGCAGGAGCACCGTGAACACAGCGACGACCCTGGAAACGCCCGGTTGCGCGGCAGTTTTAAGCAAAGTCGCCAATGCACAATACGAGAACAAAATCTGGTTGTACCGACTCAACCTATTCGTGCTGGATGCTGTAAGCCGACCGTTCTACGTGCGTGGAGCTGCTGTCGACGATGTTGACATTCTCAAATTTCTCGTTTGGGTTGACAAGTGTTATCACCCAATAGTTTTTTTTTTAATTGCGATAGTATGCCCGTTGGCATAAATACTATATTACAAGTACAGGTTAACTCCCGTTTCGCGAAGAAACGCAAGGAGGGAGTGGTGGCGTGGTCCCCATATCCACCGATGATTGATTGATTGTAGGGTTTAACGCGCCGACGCAACGCAGGCGATGAGGCGCGCCGTAGTGGAGGGCTCCGGATTAATTTTGACCACCTGGGGATCTTTATCGTGCGCCGAAATCTCGTACACACGGGCGTTTTTGCTTTTCGCCTCCATCAGAAAAGCGGCCGCCGATATCCACCGATGAAGGTCAGGTGGTCTGCCAGGGTGGAGGCCTGTGCCTCGAAGGTGTGTTCTGGCCGCTTCCAATGAAGAGCACGTCCACAGCAAATGTTCTGTGTCCGCATCTTCGACAGGAGCCATTCAAAAGCGGCAGTAATGTGCGAACGGGGCATGGTAGCGTGGTGGCCACTCGCGGGTAACAGCGGGAGAGAGGGCTACACCAACACGAAGTCTTCGCAGCAAGACCTCCTCCCAGTGAGCGAGTCTGCTAGGGAGGTCCGTTCCACACGGTGGAATTAAGCTCGTGTGGTGCGACGAAGATCTTTCCTTTGGATAAACTGTCCTGGAGTATCTAGTGTCAGTGAAGGCAATGGTCGTGGAACAAATGCAATGTGGCAGGCACCATCCGCCGCAATGTGAGCGGGAAGCGTATTTCGCCGGACCCACGAGAGCCGCAGTGGGCAGGGGTACGTATCCAGTATGTCATGAATGTCCCTCGAGATAGATGAGTTGTTATTTACTCGACGTAAGTCAGGTATGGCCACCGTGGAGTCTGTATAAATTTGTAAAGTAGTACCTCCTGGGGCTTGACGAAGAGCTGGAGTTAGTGCTTGTAAGCCGTCCCGGATGGCTGTAAGCTCGGCCAGGATAGACGGCAGGGTGCGGCGTGTTTCGTAGAAGCACGCTTGACAGGCCTCTGGGTGGCAAGGACATTGTAGTGTTGTGGTAACCACGTCGTCCTTGACCATCTGGGGATCTTTGACATGCGCCGAATTTTTTTGTTGTTGTCACTCAAGCTCAATAAACCGGAACATGAGTACGTGGAATTACAACATAACAAAGTCCACTTGACAAAACAGGCCTGAGTCGTTTATTTGACGAAGGACGTGATCTTCGCCTGGTGTCTACTCACAACGGTGAGCAGGATGAAGTTTTCCACAGTGTCAACGAGCAAAAGGACCTTTATACTCCTGGCGTTTCGGATGCCGGATTGTTTTTCCAAGTATCTTCGCCTCCTGGTCAAATATTTCTTCGTTATATCCGATATCGCGCGCGGCTCTCACAGTTTCCGTTTCGTTATAAAAGAATAAGTGTCACTGAAATAAAGCCTGGCCAACCAAAGTTTGTATTTAGTTCGCTATAGCCGATAATTCACTAGATCAGTGTTCGTAATAACGAGGTTCGTAAGTATAAAATTCTTGCGTCCAGGAACATCTGTGTAGTTCTTAGACGCTAGAAATGAGTTCCCGACTGCTTCAGACCTGGAAACCCGCGGCTTCTCTCTTACCTCTATCACTGCAGCGAGTAATGCGGCTTGTAAATATCAAAACTTCGGCGTATGCATTGTGCATGCTTTAATGCAGCGTCCGCCCAGCGAATACCTTTCAACGCTCGCTCGTTTATATGCTCCAGTTCTCAGAAAGCGGCGTTTGTCCCGAGCGTCCACTCTGGCAACCCGTACACACCGACATTCCCACCACGCCCGTCGCATATGGCACCGACAACGAGCAAGCCGCGAGGTCGAGCGCTAAAGACTCGCGGCCTGTTGTTTCTTCCTTCCCACGTTCCCAACCCGCGCGACAGCGCCCACGAGTGCACACGGTACGCGCAGCGTATACACACTCTAAGGCGGGGGGGGTGACTTGCCAACAAGGTCATCCCACACAAAGATCACGTTACCTGTGGGTTCTTCCGGTTGCACGATCTCGCAAAACACACAAGTAATTTAACAGAGCGCTTATCATCGGTAAGACGGTTTTTTTTTTTTTTGAAAATGGCGCCTATAAGGCGGCCTTCAGGTAGCCAATCACGGCAGCGCAGTAAGCGCGCCACAAGGCCTTCTAAACGAGAACGTGTTGACCGAAGGCAGGGCGACAGTCGTCAGCCGCCCGACAAGGAGCAGCTGCCGCTCACGTTAGCGCCCCCGACCCAGCGGAGAACAATTAAACGAGGGCAGCTTCTATCACCCTTCCCGTCGCACGTATATAGAGGTATACACCCCTTGCACAAACGCTATACGTACACGAAGGGGCTCTTATGCGTCCGCCGCCAGCTCCCGTTTCCTGGGTTTTTTTTTATTTTTGCTTTTTTTTTTTCCACCGCACTCTGCGGTTCCAATGGGCACCGCAAACACGGAAGCCACGGAGGGAGCGACTCATGATGTCTCTTGTTCTAACTCTTACGCAGGCTTGGACGTCCGACCCCTACTCGCGGGCACTGAACTGCGCTCCGTATACGGGGGGCGAAAGTTGTAGCAAGGAGAACAATGAGCCCCCCCCCCCCCCCCCCCCCCCCCGCGCGGGCGGGACACAGGGCCGTTGCTCTCGGTTTAACCTCCAAGGGCACGCGCTTGGTCACTTAGTTTGAGCAGAGCATGGCCTCCCCTCTCTTAGATGAGCCTAACCGCTTTACGTCACGAGGCATTGTTTGGGCGAAAGAAGCCGTGTTCCGCTAACCTTGGAGTACAGGAGCGGGGGTGCATCGGTCTCGAAACGAGGAAAGAAGCCCCGCGAGCGATTCGAGGAAATGCCTCAAGGGATGCCTACTTGTGCTGTTTGGTAACGACCCGCCAGTGTAGCGATAGGGGCTCAGTATCCGGGCACAAGCCAGTTGGGGCTGAAAGCTCTTAATAGAAAAGCTCTTAATTCCTGCAGTTTGTTGTTGTTGTTGTTGTTGTGGTGGTGGTTGTTGCTCTTGTTGTTGTTCTTCTTCTTGTTCTTGTTGTTGTTCTTGTTCTTGTTGTTCTTCTTGCTCTTGCTGTTCTTGTTCTTGTTGTTCTTCCTCTTGTTCTTTTTGTTCTTGTTGTTCTTGATGATGATGATTACCGATGCTGATGGCGAGGTAGGTATTACTGACCTCAATTAAACCGAAGCTAACCTTTGCGGCTTGCAGCACTGTAGATCACTCGTGTATACCTCCGGCGAGCGACACGCGACCCAGAACAAAGTTAAGCCTTTTTGGCTCATTACTACGATGGTGCTTCTAATAAAAAGCAATGACGACTTCATCGCCATCATTGTTCTTTGTTTCGATGCCAAATTGTACTTTTTTTTCGAAGATCTGTTGCTTTTGTGTGCGCTCTTCCAAACAAACCTTTCTTGCAGCGTCGGCATTTTTACAAGGAAATGTCCGGAGGTTGCGGCTCGGCAAGTCCAGACAGTATACAAAGGAAATGACCTCCTTCGACCTCTGCAAGACGTGCCTGATGCGAGAGTTAGCGCATGCCAGCCAACGTGACCTTGGAGCCAATAAAGTGAGCTGGCCTCAGAATAACGCAGGGGCAGTTTTTCAGGCCTCACGCGCTACAACCGGCCTATAGGTATCGTGTGGTTAAAGGTGCTGCGAGCGCGCTTGACTCGTTCAACCCTAGAGACACCGAAAGAAATCAAAATTAAAGGCTGTTCAATACAAATGCACGCTCGGAAGAAGGTGATTAAAAATGGAGAACCTAGAACGGCCTGCCCTTCGTATGGAGAAATAGAAATTAGGAAGCAGGACGATTGCGTAGGAAACCACGAGCACGATTGAGTTGATTTAACTAGATCACAGAGCAGGAAACACATCATAATAGCGTGTGCAGAGAGAGAGAGAGAGAGAGAGAGAGAGAGAGAGAGAGAGAGAAAACCTCTTCACTGAAAACAAATGAACCTCCCGTTGTGTCGCCAATAGGTTTTTTTTTGTGTGTGTGCGCGTGTTTTTGCGCGTGCCGGCAGAGAAACGGTGATACTATAGAAACGAAGAGGGTTCCACAACGCACAGCGCAACGGAAAACAAGGTCGCGGTTACTGTGGACAGCACACCTAGCCATCAACAAGCAACTCCATTGTAGCGCAAAAGAGACTCGCGTGGCTCAGAAAGGCGGTTCGAAGCGTGTACGCGAAGCTGATGTGCGCGAAAATACCCACGAACTACCCCCCCCCCCCCCCCCCCCCCCACACACACACACACAGGTGCAAGTATTCACTCGGCGGGAGTGATGCCTCTAAGAATACACGTAAGTACACACAGAAGCGTGCAGTCTGGATGCAAGGTCTGCCTCGAGGCCGTGCCCAGTTCCTAAATGAAGGAGCAGCGTTGTCGGATTGTGAGCAGACAAGGAAGCGACGTGTGCGCTGTGACTCAACGGAGGAGAGACCGAGAGAGGAAAGAGAGAATGGAAAGTTGCGGATGCAAGACACGACGCGGAGATGAAAAGGCGGGCGTGACCCTGCGAGGAAAGGCAGGAAAAGCGGGCAGAAGCGGCCGCGACGAAAGAGAAAAGAGAAGGCAGCCCGAGGAGAACAAAGGGCGGCCCCTCCTCCGCGCAAAGGATGACACCACGGTGTCGTCACGGAGTGGGCCGCCGACACAAAAGGATTGGTCGTCCTCGGACGCTCGCGTGGACGCGACGACGTTCTCGCGAGCTGGCCGGTTGCGAGAGAGCGCGGTGAATGAACGGCACAAGTGGAGAACACTGACCAGGTACCGGTGACTGCAAAGGGCCGGCATCCTGCGGATACCGGCCAGTTGACCGGTATCCGCAGGAAGCGCGGCAGGCGCGGAGGGTGAAGATGCGGCTGACAGTTATGCTCATGCTGCTGCTCTTGGTCGCGATCACTGCGATGACGACGGCGGCGGTGATTTAGGAGAAGGAGTGGACTCTTTTTAAGGAGACAGAAGAGCCCAATCCGCACAACGCTGGACTTACTACTTAGGATGGTTGCTGAGTACGTAGTGAGGCCTCAAACGGGGCGCGCAAGCACTCGCACACACAGGTGCAGAGGAAGACAGTCACAACTTGGCCTCTAGTCGGGAGGCTTTGAGAAAGCTCACAATAGCTTTGAAACCGTGCACCGCACTATTATTGCACGATTCCTCGCCCGCAGTCAGCTTCGCGCTATCGGCAACAAGTCCAATCAGCCAGTCTATCAACAAGTCCAATCAATCCGTCGCTCAGCAAGTCCAATCAATCAACACTACCAGTCAGTCAGTCAAGTCCAGTCAATCAGTCAATGATTAAGCCCAAGGAGAGCCGACCACAAGAAACCTGTGCGCTTCCTCTGCGCATGTGCCCACAGCGTAGCACACACCGGCACAGGTGTTTGATTGATTGATTGATTGATTGATTGTAGGGTTTAACGCGCCGACGCAACGCAGGCGATGAGGCGGGCCGTAGTGGAGGGCTCCTATGGATTAATTTCGACCACCTGGGGATCTTTATCGTGCGCCGAAATCTCGTACACACGGGCGTTTTTGCTTTTCGCCTCCATGAGAAAAGCGGCCGCCGCGGCCGGGAATCGAGCCCGTGACCTCGTGCTCAGCAGCGCAACGCCTTAGCCACTGATCCACCTGGCGCAGGTGTTTTGGAAGACGTTTTGTACAGGAATAGATGAGCAGCCTGATGCGCACACGTACAAGAGAAGAACCAAATGCGCTTTTCTTGCGCGATTGGAAGGACTGTTCCACGGTGTCTTCTCTGCTCGTTCTTACGCTGCAAATCCACGAAGTACACTCTAAGCTGGGTAACCCTTAATAGAGGTATACATTTTCGAATTTTTGTAACCTATAATTTATAAGGTACAAATGTAACCTATATCTACGTAACCTTTATATACGTATACACGTAAGGGTTACGAAGTTATGGGTTACTTTGCAGCTTTCAGCATGTATACCTTTATATAAGTTACATCTACCGCCGTCCAAGGTCACACAAATTGGAAGGTGTGATGTTGCGCGCCAGGCGCGCTTTCGCCGGCGCCGCTGTGGCGACACCCCCAAGGCGCCTTTCCCGCGTGGTAAACAAACATTGCGTTAGTGGAAGATATGTGCGACCATGCTGTACATTGCGCCGTCTAAACGTTTGCGTCGGGTGTCTTTTCTTCGTCCCTTGAATAAACTGCCGGCCGCACGGCTGGGGCTAAAAGAGAAGTTACTTTTATAATTCCTAAAACAGCAGTACCAAAAAGCTTGAAAATGTTTTCTTAATAAATATCCATTGCATTACCTGTTCGATAATCATTACCCAGGTTGTCACCCAAAAATCTTCGTGAGTATTGGCAACGCTTAAGTCTTGTAAACAGGCATAACTAAATTTGATGTTTGCATCAGCTTTGTGCCGTTTAAGAAACCAGTATCAAACATGCATGATAGGTCTTTTGCTAAATTGAGCTTTAGTTAAACAACATTAGGCTTTAGTGAAACCAAGCTTGAGTGGAAACACGCACTTGATAGCATACTTCAAAAGGACGCCAAAGTTATGATAACATAGCCTTAAGCCAAAAATTCTTGTCTGACAACCTAGGCCATGATTATCAAAAGAGAATTGCAGTACATGGACACATATTTGCGCATTTAACAGGAGCACATTTCCAGAAGTTTGGCATCGGTAGTTTTGAACATTCACATTTATTATTATGAAACACCTGTGGGCTATTTATTAAAAAGCAAAGCTGCGAACCACACCAACGTTATTATCGTTCCTTAATGAGTATTAGACGAGTGCGGATTCCTGGGCAAATTGGTGTTTCCTATATTGCTTTAGACTTCCAGGTAAAATTCGGTTTATTCATGTATCCTTATTAAACCTATTTAATAAATGTTGCGTGAACAGCTTCACAAACATGGCCAAATATACAAATTCTTTACCTCAATATTTTCACGGATATATGCAAAGCATTCCGAATTGTTTGGATACTGCTATTGAACAATTTCAGACGAATTCGAGTTTGAGCTACATTTATAAGATGGTTCTCAGAGGTGCACTTTCCCAGTACAGCGTTGTTGTCATGGTTCCCCACAGAAAAAACGCAGAATGTGGGAAAGTAGAAAGAACATTTATTACAAATTCACTTTTTCATACAAAGCAGTGTTTATGGCTATGTTCCCTACATTATCCGTTTCACTCAGTCTAATATTACACTTGGAATTCACTCGTCTTTACGAATCCGTCTTTACACTTCCCTCTTAGGTTACTCTTTACAGTTCCACCTGAGTTGTGATTCCCACGCCAAGTTATCGTTTTCTATGCAGCACTAACAAGTTTCTAGGCCGATTGCAATCTGTCTTTTGGACAAACTTTAAATGGTATCTATAGTTTCCTGCATGAAAAAAGGCGCTTGGAAAAATTCAGAGATAAGCTTCCCAATTTACGTAGTACACAAGCAGGCACAAAATCAGGGCACGCTGAAGATTTACCGCGGTCATCTTGTTCCCTGCTGCCGCAGATGGAGGTATATATGTGAGGGGCCGTCACTTGGATTTCCCCACCTTGAAGAGCCATCTACAGAAAATTTCAGAAAAAGAACAAAATCCAGTGCAACCATAAGCCCCTCACACCAAACCACAGGCATGTGAAGTACGAAAAATATATTGCACGGAAATGAAGACGGAGACCAGAGAATGAAATGAAAGGCCACACCAGAGGAGTGATTTACGGCCTTTCCTAATAATTTCACATCATTTCAGTAATCGTTACACAGAGAGTAATTTGGCCGCATTGTTCAGAACAACGCGAAGCCACTATAGTCATACCGGCCAACATTCCGGAATTTTAATCGTGCCGTGTTCCAGTTTATCTCGCGAAATGTTTCTGCATGCTCACCCAGAACAGGCAGAAACTTTGGGCTACGAGATATACTGACATACATTTGCAAAAGAGAAAACAAAAACGTTTCCGCGCCTTCATGTGGAATCACTAATACACGCAACAGAGCGAACGTCGCACTAAGCCCAGGAAACGTGTTTTCACGATGCTGACGCCACCTGCGTCACATTTTTGGCTGTACTTAAACATCCTCCCCGCCCCCCCCCCCCCCCCCCTTGTACTGGCAGTTTCGTTTTGAACAAGGATCCCACGTGGAAGCCGAAACGTTTTTCATTTAAGTAAAGTGTTCTTATTGGCGGTTTCTTCCTCGGCTATCAGTAAAAAGGAATTGCCAACTTACATTTTTTCTTCGTCCAGATGTGTTGTGGGAGAGGATACATCTAGAACTTGCACCGATCTTCAAGTGGCATTCCCAGGAGGTCTGTACCTCTAATGACTCGAAGGGTTATTCGGGTTAAAATGTAATAGGCTTGAGAGCTCGGCAGTTGGTATACATTCATAATGAAAGAACACCTCAAACTTGACGAGACGAAGAAAAGAACACAGCACAAGCACTCACTAACAACTGGAGATTTCTTACAGAGCTATTTTAGAAAAAGAGTTCTTGTTGGCTCTGCAAAACCACGCATCTTATAGAATAGCTAGAGTTGCTGAAAAACTACAAAGCTCCATGCTGAGGAAATCGTTATGTGAATTGATAACGTTCATGTAGTAACGAGCTGATAGAAAGAGTCACTAAACATGAGGCAAAATAAGATACGAAATATAACATCATAACACTTGAAGAAAGGCCTCGCATTTTTACAAGTGAATCATACTTTTGTCTGTGCAGGCCCGGGTGCCATCTTTACGAAGAATATTTGAATGAATGTGTTTTAGTTATTGCATTTTCATACCGTTGTTTCCGCTGAAATCAGACTTCATTTCAACTTGTGTCATACGCAGGGGAGTCCTGGTTGTCAGCTCAAGGAACACTGCCTGCAAGAAAAAACAGTAGTGCTGATAAGTCATAGCATAGGTAGCCAGATGCAACCACACTTTTTGAACAGCCAGGATCCGATGATGGTGCAGAACCCATTTTTACACCTGCACCTGTCTCTGTGTAATTCGTCACAATTTCTGTATCATCAAAAAACAACAATCAAGCAGCCTGCATGCTGGCTCAAACATACCACCATTCTGTAAAGTCGCTTTACTGCACTACACTAGGATCGCGCGAGACAATCATTTGCCCTGCAATACCACGCGAATAAATAAACAACTGATTTGTGCGAATAAGAATAATAAACCACTTAACATGGTGGAAATGGCCCGCTGTCTCAAAATGACTAACACCAAATTTACCCACTCAAGGAAAAGAATGAAAAAAATGAGGAGTGTTGTACATACGAAAACTTTTTATTGTGCCGTAAGGCAAACTTTCACAAAAAAAGAGGCTTGTGCTGGACAAAAGTGAGTTTAAAAATTTCGGGCAGCATTTAGTGGACTACTTTTCTGCAGCACACACCTTGTGTTTATCCGGATATATTACTACAAGACCAATAAAATGGACACCATTCCGAATATATGCAGCGAGAAAAATGAACATTTCCCGACGACTAAAACAAAATGATAATACCCAGAGAATAGCGCGATAATATAAGACTTTAATGGGAAAAAATTCAATTATTCAAACAGAGCTACCTGACACTTACATGGGCCAATAACTCGTCAAGTGCGCCCTATGCAGCGAACAGCGTAAACAAAACGCTCAACACATGACGAAGGCGCGCAAACAGAGCAGAAAGCAGGTCACGGGCGCCGTTATCTTTGCTTTCCCGATCGTCCACTCTAGTCTGACGCAATGAACGCAAGCCCGTCATTTCATTCAATTGCCGTCGCGGACAACAGAAAACGTCCAGCGAAGCAACCAGTCAGGTAACGAAAATCCCTCTCGAATGCTGCAATTTCAAATTGAAAAGCCCCCAGCGAAAAGATACATCCAATGAAAACACCGAAACCGTCACGGGAATGTACTCACCGAGTTCGCTTTCACTGGCGCCGGGGCATTGGTCCAACATGCGAACTTGATGCTGGTCGTAGAAGAACGGGCCGTGAAGCGCTGCCAGTCACAAAATGGGCTCGCCGCAGCCTCCGCGACTCACGCCGACAAATAAGTCTTGTAACAGCAATCCTCGCTTCATCGTAGGGGTATCACAGCGGTTAAAAGGCTCGAGTGGCGCGAAAACGCGGCCACCGGGCCTGCCGGCGCCGCCATTTCTCTATATCCCGTCATGCAACGAAGAAATCAACGGCCGCCGGGAGAGAAGGCGCGACGAGCATCTCTTAGAGGTTACAGGGCGTCTTATAGGTTACATCGTAGAGGTTACATGTCAGATTATGTTGATGTAACCTATAAATCATTATTGTAACCTATAAATCGCTTTTAACCTCACGCTTGTAACCCTTAGAACGGACTGGGATAAAGAAAACATCAAAATGAATCCATTGTAACCTTTATTTTATAGGTTACTTCCGTTTAGAAGTTACATTATGGGTTACCAAGATTAGAGTGTACAGTACGAAATATCCGCCCTTGGAGGATCACTTTAACGCAAAGGTGCACGTCAACAGCCTCACCCGTTGGCCGTATAATCCAGAGTGTGACCGTCTGTGAATGTTTTCTTTATACCTTCTAAAGTCCAGCGATAACTCTGACCATTGAGCTGCTGAGTCCAAGGTCGCGGTTTCGATTCCCGGCAGCGACGGCCGCTTTTTTGGTGAAGGCGAAAAGCAAAAACGCCCGTGTGTTCGAGATTTCGGCGCATGTTAAAGATCCCCAGGTGGTCAAAATTAATCCGGAGGTCTCCACTACGGCGCGCTTCATAACCCAGGTGAAGCATCGGCGTGTTAAACCCCACAATGAATGAAACACTCTGAATGAGTTCATCGCCTTATCTCTGAAGAAAAAAATTCCGGACCCTCTCCACTAACATGAAACCTGGGGAGGGGCGAAGCCTGCAGTGTATAAGTGTATTCTTGGCGCATTGTCATTTTTGCCAATGGAGATAAAAATGTTGGGTTTAGAGGTATACCGCTTTGCTGTAAAAGCCTCTTGTCTTTGAAGCACGAAGCTCTCTAACGCGAGGTGTAAAGAAGAGAGAGAGAGCGAGAGAAAACATCTATTGCCAAGTCACCGACCTAAGTCCAGGTCAGCTAAACGATGGATCCTAAGGCGTCACTGTCTTCATAGTAGTCCAGAATGTCCTTGGAGATCTTCTGGATTTGAAGGCAGAGAGCCTCCTGTGTCCCGGTGTTTTTTCTTTTTTTTTTTAGTACGCGTTACCAAGCGCTCCAGAGCGAGGCGCAAACGAGTGTCCCAGTGTCTTTTCTGCACGCGTTACGTTCTGGCGCGAGGCGTAAACGACTTTCGCGATGTTGTAATACCGTGACTATGTAACGCGACGGTTACGACGACGACGACAGGAGACGCCAGCAGCCCCAGCCCCTAAGGAGCTTCGCCCCTAATACGGGGAGTAACCACGCGGAACCAGCTGCACCAGCTTCCGCTTTCCTGCAGATTAAATCGAGTTCAACATATGAGTGCCCGGAAGAAAAGCCAGGCAGTAATAAACGCTGGAGTCCTGCCCTCTAGCCGTACTCTCCACGTTCGAAGTGCATCAGTCGAAACTTCCTTGGAAGCACGAGGAGACCCCAAGATCA
This sequence comes from Haemaphysalis longicornis, assembly GCF_048455015.1. NCBI lineage: Eukaryota > Metazoa > Arthropoda > Arachnida > Ixodida > Ixodidae > Haemaphysalis > Haemaphysalis longicornis. Next base: position 1,383,539 of record NW_027526296.1, read on the forward strand.
CTCTGCCCGCCACGGCCAAACATCTCCACGTTAACGACGCTTTGTCTTCGCGCATAAGAGCCCACGAGCCGCGCGCACGCGCGCGCTCTCACGCCACGACGCGACGTCGTCCCTAAAGTGACGGCCCGCCCGGTCCTTACCCCGAACCAGCACAATGAAATCCACGGTGGTACTCCCAGCGATCGACTCTGCTGCTTTGCCGCGTATATAAAAAAAGAGAGTCAGCTCGTTTTACGCGAACGAGGCGCTTCCATCTCGACTGCGGAGTAGGGCAAGTTCGTTTCTCAGCGCACGGCGCCTTGGGGAACGACGCCGCCCTTGAGACGATTGGCCTCGAACCAGCCCCGCTTTGGCGGCGGCCTGCAGGGTGGATGGCCGTTGTTTTGAAGGAATGTCTTTGTCCGTTCCAAGCGCGCGTGTTCGCCAAGCAGCGCTATCGATACGGTCCATCACGAGGGGTGTGTATCGATGGCTGCGCCTGTTCGACTTGATTCAGCTCGCTTGTCGAGAATTGGCGCCGATTGGGGGCAGGCGCAAGGAGGATGTAGGAAGCGTGCGGCAGAACCTGGTATTAGAGGGATCCAAATTACCGAGTCACTTTTTTCCTCGACAAAAAAAAAAAAAAAAAAAAGAAGCCAGCACACGCGACTGCATGCGGCCGAGAGTTCGACTATAGCCTATCTGTGCATAGCAGGGAAGTGTATAGCTTGTAATCAGCTTGGCCCAAAAATCTTCAGTAACTGAACAACGGAGCATTGCGTGAAAGCAGCTTGAGTTCCTGATTATAAAGTGTTGCTTAATAGCCTAATCCTGAACGCGCTACTGTGGGTGTGTGTAACACTTCCCTTAGGCTTAGCACCCACAGTGCGAACACAGGCTTTTGCAAAAGGGTTTTCTGACGGACCACTTGGTACATTGTAATACGAATAAAAGCAGCGCAAAAGACAGGACAAAGAAAAGAACCATACACCACAGGCGCTGAACCACAAAGGAACCACAAAATGCATGTAAACCGCAGGTACCCCCGCGCCTGAGACTTGTGGTTCCTTTCTTTGTCCCATCTTTTGCGCTGTTTTTCTTCGTATTACAGGCTTATTGTTCTTGCGCTCTAAGTATTTGATTCATTAATTGCTCGGCGCATGGCCCAGAAGCGCCTGCAACAACGCGAGCTCAACAAATGTATACACTCTTATACAGCGTTGCCCAGGTATGTGTAACTATGGATGTACACGTACCACTTTGACAGGATAACAGCAGCAACGGGTATATGCGCCAGGGCTTAGGCTTTACGTCATGCCTTGAGGTCTTACGTTGCCAATTGCTACCTGCAGCTTGAAGTACAGTTGAACCACGTTGTAACGAACACTGATATAGGGAATTATCGGCTATAGCCGAAGAGAGAGAGAGAGAGAGAGAGAGAGAGAGAGAGAGAGAGAGAGAGAGAGAGAGAGAGAAGAGAGAGAGAGAGAGAGGGGGAGAGAGAGAGAGAGAGCTCTTTATTATATGAAAGCAGAGAGGTTTGCCGGCGTGTTCCCTCCTACATGCTACTCTGCGGGGATGGGGAGAAGGGAGTAAAGGCCCTAAAAGAAGCAGGGCAGAAGAAAGGGGGAAAAAGAAGGCATTAAAAGAAAAAGTGAACACGAAGCTTTGCGTGGTGACGTAAAAGTTCACACGATCTCACAGGTAAAGTTCTAAATTCTTTGGTTGGTCACGCTTTACTTCAGTGACACTTATACTGTTATAACGAAAGTGAAACTGTGAGAGCCGCATTCACCATCGGATATAACGAAAACATCTGACCAGTAGGCTAAAAACTACTTTGAAAAACTCCCGTCGTCCGAAACTGCAGGAGTAGAAAAGGCCCCTTTGTTCGTGGACACTTTGGAAAATTCCATCCTGCTCAGTGCTGTGCATGAATAGTCACCAAAGAAAGATCCCATCTTTCCTCGAAAAAATAGGAGCGTGGGCCTGTTTTGTCAAATGAACTTTGTTCTGTTCTAATTTCCAGCTTCATGTTTTCATTCATTGAGCTTGAGATGCCACAAAGGGAAAGATAAAAGCTACCTTGTTCATAGTAAGTTAGAAGATTAAAATAATGCGTTTTTGTATCAAGGATTTTCGCGGGAGCCAGCTTACCGATTGGTTTCAACCGATTTTTGGCTTCACTGTTACAACGAATATCGGACATAACGAACTAAATTACTCTCCCGATACTACTTCTTTATAGCGAGGTTCGACGGTACCGCAACGTGTACCATGAGTACTTTTTTTCAATGGGTACTGGTTGGCGACGTTGGACACCAAAGCATGACGTTACACCTAATGCCCTGTCGCCTGTTTTCCCTATACGCCTCGAGCTTCGCGATCGCTGCGCCGCCTGCCGCGGCTTCTCCGCGGCGTTGACGGGATTTGCGCTGCGTGACTGATAGGGGCTCGTGCAGTGTTTTGGTTCTATTTCGCTTCTTTTCGCCTTTCCGCGCCCTAAAAAAACTTGTTATGGTGACGACTATAGGCAAAGAGTGCGTTTAGGTCACTTAAAAAGCAGCTGCGTCTTCGTAGAGTACGCGATCGCCTGCAAGAGCTACCCGGGGACACGGTTCTGCGCGCTTCGTCGCCGCTCTTCCGGGCGTCGGCGACGGCAGCAACATATCACCCACGTCACCTCCAAAACATCAGGCACAAATGAATTCCTCTGACGCCTCATTTAGACCTGATACTGGCACAATGAGAGGTTGGCTTCATTTTGCAGCGTAGACAACGAATGCGGCTTCGTTTCGCATATATACGCCGCAGAAAAATATGTTTCGGGGATGTGATTACCAAATCCCGGACAATAACTTATGCCTTTTATAAGAATATAAACCATGCGAAAATGTAAAGTATATTCCAAGCCTGTGCGTCGTTAAATATGTGCCCACACACGCCATGTAGCAAGAACCAAGGAAATGAAACAACTGAAAAATAAATGCTGTGCCAATGCGGAATTTAGAAACATAATAGTTCTAACGGAAATGAAAAAAAAAAAAACAGTGAAACAGTGCAGCTTCTCGCATGATAACGACGTTCGCCTAAACTTAAGCCAGGTAAGTTTCACTAGACCAACTATACGCCTCGAGATTCGCGATCGCTGCGCCGCCTGCCGCCACTTCTCCGCGGCGTTTGCGGGATTAGCGCTGCGTGGCTGATAGGTGGTCACGCAGTGTTTTGGTTCTCTTTCGCTTCTCTTTGCCTTTCCGCGCACTAAACAACTTGTTATTGACGTCTGTAAGCTAACTGCACGTTTAGGGTGCTTAAAAAAACAGCTGCGTCTTGGTAGAGCGCTCGAACGCCAACAAGAGCTACCCGGGGAGGCGGTTCCGCTCTTGCGGTCGTCGGCGACGGCAGCAGCATCTCACCGCTGTTACCTTCGAACACGTCAGCACAAGTGAATTCTATTTATTGTCACCTCGTTTAGACCTGACATTGGCACTGTAAGAGGTTGGTTCGTTTTGCAGCGCAGAAAACAAATGCGGCTTTTCTTCGAATATGTACGTCGTAGAAAAATATGTTTCGGGGATGTGATAACCCAATAGCTGACAAAAACTTGTGCCTTTTATTGGAATATAAGCCACGCGAAAATGTTAAGTACACTCAAAGGCTGTGCATTGTCAGATATGTGCCCACTCATGTCTTATAGTAAGAACCAAGGTGTATGTTAATGAAACCACGGGAAAATCAATGGTCTGCAAGTCAGGAATAAATAGAATAGTCGTGCGGGAATGAAAAAAAAAAATAAAAACCGAGAGCAGCTTCTGAAATGCTAAAGACGTTTGTTTGAGCAAGGTAGTATTCACCAGACCAACTAGATGCGAAATGCACTGATATTTCGCTAGACAATGGGGGGGGGGGGGGTGAGGAGGAGGACGCTCAACTATCGTTGTTTACAAATGCGGAGCGAAATCAACGAATGAACGTTTTAGTAATCACACACAAGCTGCGTGTTCACTTTTCGTTTGTTTTTCGCCTTCAACGAATGGCTGATCACTCGGCGGACGCATTTTTTGAAGAATACAGGGTAGGCAGTTCACAAGAAATACGAGGTGTCGTTGAAAGAGTTGATTGATTGATTGCAGGGTTTATCGCGCTGACGCAACGGAGACGATGAGGCACGCCGTAGTGGAGGGCTCCGGATTAATTTTGACCACCTGGATATCCTTAACGTGCGCCCAAATCTCGTACACACGGGCTCGTTGGAAGAGTGTCGTATCTGATAAGGGTCTCTGATTTAGGTTTATGCTAGATTCTGCAGTCTCTCTGCGTCATACGACGATGTTTCGAAGAAGAGTTTGCTCGCGGACGCGGATTGCTCTATAAGCCCATCTTCGCGCTTCTCGTGGACGATAAATGTACCAGATGATTCTTTGCGAGCGCTCACCTCGGGACAAGACGACCCAGCATTAAATTTGTCGTCGTGTGCTGACTCCGGAGTGTAATTTTGCATTATCCATCGTACTTCTTTGGTACAATGTTTGCGAAATTTATGCCGCATTGGCTTTTTCAGGGTACTGATCAATATCTGATATGTGATATTGGCAAGTGTAACTTGCGTGCTGTCAGGTATGAGTGCTCCGCTGCATTTTGTAGTGCACAAAGTCGATTTACATCATAGTGTGTATGGCCGCAACATGACCATCGGAGGAAACACTTCTTACGGAGACACTGCCATTAAATTTCAGGGCAGCAGATTGCAATCAGCTGCATGCAAATGCTCGCTTCGGGACGCCGGCCTGCGACACACGCCCGGCGCTCATATAGATCTTTCTAAGATCGCGTCATAAACGTTTATACTCTCGTGAACACACCAGGCTTGCAAACAGAGTGCCTGCTCCACGTTATTCGGTATTTCGAACGCGGACAAACGGTAAATCGCTGTCTTGAACGAGCCCCAAAAGCAACGGCGACAGGGAGGAGCTGGCCGGGGACTCCCGCGCCTGCTTTCGAAACGGGCCGCTAGGGGGATTTCAGTGGCGCCCCTACAGGCCGCGCTCGAGGCGTATACGCGAAATGCACTGCTATTTCGCGAGAAATCGGTGAGGGGGGGGGGGGGGGGAGGGGGACGCCGTGTACAAATGCGGAGCGGAATCAAGCAATGAACGTTTTAGTAATCCCACACATAAATCTCGCGTTCACTTTCCTTTTGTTTTTCTACTTCAACGAAGAGCTGATCGTACGGCGGACGCATTTTTGGAAGTATACAGGGTAGGCTGTTCAAAAAGCGATGAAATGTGTCCTTGGAAGAGTGTGGTATGTGATAAGGCCCTCTGATTTCAGTTTCTGGTTTATTCTGCAGGCTCCCTGTGCCATATGACGATATTTTGAAGGAGCATTTAGTCTCGGACGCGGATTATATTCTAAGCCCGTCTCCGCGCTGCTCGCAGAGGATATATTAGCAGATGAAGGTCTTCGGGCGCGCACCTCACGACAAGACTCTGTCGTGTGCTGATCCCCGAGTATAATTATGCATTGTCCATCGTACTTTCGTTGAATATTTTCGAAATTAACACAGACTGGCTTGTAAATGGTGGTGATCAATATCTGAGGTATAATATTGGCAAACGTAACTGGTGTGCTGTCAGGTATGAGTGCTCCGCTGATTATGTAAGCGCACAAAACCAATTTAAATCCTAGTGTATAGCCGTAGCATGAACATCTGAGGAACCGGTGGTTACGGAGACACGGCTAGTAAATTCAGGTCAGTGTAACTACAATCGGCTCCATCATACGCCGGTTCCGCGACGCTGGCCTGTGACACACACCTGGCGCTTATACAGACCGAAAATACCACACTAAGATCGCGTCGGAAACATTTACACGCTCGTAAACACACCCCATTTGCGAACAGATTGACTGCTCCACACAAACATGGATTTCAAACGCCCACAAACGGTAAATCTCAGTCGTGAACGTGCCGCAAAAGCAGCGGCGGCACTGGGGAGCGGGGCGCGGACTCCCGCGCCTGCTTTCGAAACAGGCCGCTAGGGGGATTTCAGTGGCGCCCCTAGAGGTCGCGCTCGAGGCGTATAACTGCGCACCAACGTTTGCGATAGTGAGTTATAAACTGGAAAATACGAGTCTTCGCCAGATGTTTCAGCTCTACGTCCGCGAAATCGGCTGAGGTAGGCTAATAGTGCCGTCGCAATAAAAACAGCCGCCACGGCAAGAATATATATACAGGGAGAGGGACACCGCGCACAGTAGCGCAAACACGCCTTAGTCGCTGAGACAGAAGCCCAAGGAAGCGTACGAACGCACGCTCTTCACCGTGCGAAGACTGTACTCTGTGAAATGTGCGACTTAACGGTGGACTGTTGGTGCATTAGGACGGCAACGAAGCGGCATGGGGAAGAGAAAAAGTGCCGCGAACAAAGGTGCCCCTGCCGTATCCATGAGAACTGCGCTTCTATTTATACGGTGATCGCTACTGGAGGCCGCAGGCCTGCAAACGGTGCAAACGCTAATGATCGGGCTAATGACAGCGCGGGCTGAACAAGACGGGGAAAGCCAAGAGAGGAAGACGCCGCTACGACAGAGGGGTCGAAATACGCGGCGACCGTTACGACGGCAGTTTACGAATCATTCGACAATGCGCACGCCGATGGGACTGCACGGTCCATCAGAAACGGTACAGGCTGCAGGCAACCTGATGTAGGTAAAATGACAAAGTGGGAAAAATCCCTTGGACGAGTGATGCCGAAATTGATTTTTTGTTTGGCCGACTTGGCTTGGCTGTGCTCTTCAGAATGTCGGCTACTCTCGTGAACATGGCGCCTCAAAATGTACAGCGTCCCTCGTGAGAGGTGATTTGTCGCATAAATTACAGAAGAACTACCGTGCATGGGAACCTTCTAGGCCGAGGTGCTTAAGACCTGACAGCAGAGCTATAGTTGTTGAATGATCGACCACGCGTGGCGCAAGCGAATTCAGAAAGCTGCACATATCGAGTATGGCTCTGTAAGCGATTGCGGCGCATTCTATCAAGTCCGAAGATATAACTGAAGAAGAACCGAAACCTTCTTCCTTTCGTGCCGTTTTAGCAAAGCTGGTATTCATCGCCTAAACGCAGCTATATACATGCGGGCGTGAACGGTCCTTCGTCCGCGCACCAGGTAAGCGTGAAAGCGGCCTTCACGGTCCAGCGCTTCGCGAAAGACTGATCACACGGGGAATAAAAGGCCGTCATGCGCAAACGCAGGAAATGAAGAAAAAAAAAAAAAGCCACGAGCCGCGACGATGCGTTAATCCGAAGACACTCTTAATTTAAGAAGCGAAAGGCTTTTCCTTGCGCGCAGTGACGACAGCCCCATGCGAAAGCCCTTCCGGGTCACCGCTGTGAGCAGCCGCTGTGTGCACATGGCGTCACCGGCGCACATGCAAATGAGACTATTTTTGCCCTTCGCTGGAAGGGGAAGGCGTCGCGCAATATTTTACACGCGCAAGAGTATGCGTGGAGCCTTTGTTCCTGTCATGGGTGCCGGTTGGGTGGGGTGCCTGAATTTGAATCTGGAGTTTAGAATATTTTTCCTCGATGCGGATTGAGCGTGCTCCCATGAAGGCCGTTGCAGCTGACAGTCGCGGCGCGGATTGAGTTCGACTCGAGCGGAGCTTAAATTTTATAGCGAAGCTGTTAGCCCGCAGGTGGCCGACAATTTCTTGTCTCGGTGTACCTGCTGAAGACCAGAAATGCATGCGGTTTTCTTTATATATTTTTTTTTCTGATGCAAGCGCAATGAAACGCGCCGCATACAATGCGTGGGAATTGAGCACGCGCCGAGGACTAGCTGTTTTGAGGGCGCTTGTTGTGCAGCTGCTTTGTGGACGAAAGGCACGGAGTAAAGGAACGGGGTTCTGTACATTTCTCAAAAGGTGTTTGTGCTACGTCTTCTTTTTTTATCGTAAAGCTTATCTAAGTCTAAGCTCTAGAACAGTTTATGGGAAGCCAGTAGGATCCATAAGCTTCAACCATCGTGCACCCGTCACTGTTACAGGGATGTGTTGGTATTCCCAACAAGTAACGTCGGGTATTCCACTGCGTCTGAAGTTCGGGTGCACCCAGAAGTTATACAAGCGACATTCTTCTGCCCAACCGCACTCTGCGCCCCATAATCCTTCAGAACGAATTGTTGTGCAGTTCCGGAGGTGGGGTTTTACTGCCTTGATTTTCAGGCCATGCGTGGATTCCCGAGGCAATATCCTGTTCACATGACAAATGTGTGCCGACTGCAAGCTCTCGCAGTGTGATGCGTAACTATAACGCAGCCCGCATGAGAGAGAGAGAGAAAAAAAAGCACTCAGCCATGGTTATTTTGTCAGTTCGTCAAACAATGGCGTTTGTTGAAGTGAATGGAACTTTTTCCAGTAGTGTAGCCCTCTTGCGGCGGCCACCCGAATCCCACTTGGGGGATTATAGAGGAACACGCCCCCCTTTTTTTCCGCCTGCCCTGCGCAGTCGAGGAAGCCGTCGCAGGCGCCACGCGTGGTTTTGGTGGCAGAGAAATTTTTCGATGGCAGCCGTAGCGCCTATTCCTGTCGGCCGCTTTCAGGGCTCAGAAGACGGAGCAGCACTTAGCTGGCTCGGCGTTCGCAACTGGCTAATCCAATATGGCGTCGTTTTTGTTTACGTTTTGCCCTCCAATAATGTCGGATCGGTCGCTGGGAGCGAGGGAAGCGCATTCGCAGAGCGCTACAGGAAAAAGGTCCATTAGATACCACAGAAGTTGCGGCTCGGCATTTCTTTTTTTCAATTTTGATATATTTTTTTTTGCCGGTTGCCCATCACCGAACAATTTTCGAATGTTTCTTGTGAAGCCTGACACCAGCCTTTCATCTGTATTGACAAGCTGTCAACGTGTTAAAAAAGCGAATAAAGGAAAAACTCGACAGCGGCCTGTAGACTTAGGACGCAGGTGGAAAACTGCATCCTGGGTATTGGGACAATATGGCACACATCAAACGCGTATTGTAACTGATACAATAGAAATGCAAATAAAGGGAGGTGTAAGACACGATACGCCAGAAAAATAAAACGCTGCGACAAATTGCAGTGGACGGGTGAAGTACCTTGCGCACCCCATGCACAGAAAGAAACCGGTGTACGAACGTTTAAAAAAGCTTATTTAAACAAAATACCGAGGAATACACGATAATTTGATGTGACGCGTTATCACCAACATTTAAACTGAGGCTTTCAATTATTGTTCGCTTTCAAAGTCCGCTTAAAGTAAGCCGAGACGATTAACGAGTAGGCCCGACTTGCGGAGTGGATCCAGTAGATTCAGCCGTTTACGCTAACAGCTTAACGCGACGCAGTTTCTATGATAGCCGTTTGATAAGGCGTTCCCCTTTAACCATTACCCCGTCAGTGGAGCGTGGGCGGCGTTTAGTCCGCACGAGAGGTTCCAAGCCGAACTCGAATTTTTCTGCTCGACTTCGAGCCGCATACCGGTGTAAAAGCGGAAACTTTCCATGTGCGACAGAGGACAGTAGTGCTTAGAAAAAATAAAAAATGAACATCGAGCTCGGCTGCGTAGCGCAGAAAATTATTTTCTCGTTCCTTTCTTCAAGGACGTTTGTTCGCGAAAGGAAAAGTCAGCCAGGCGTAAAGATCAGTATCTCAAAGTGCGAGTATCCGATGCTGTTTTGTGTATTACTCGAACCTACATGCGCTGCTGGGAAAATTGATTTCTGTACCTGCGGTGAATGTCATGGTCAGTTATGAAAAGTTGCCCCTCGGCAATCTAAGAGGGACGAAAAGAGAAAAGTAGCGTAGGGAAGGGTAAAGGGAGGTTCAGACGCCTCCTCAGGAGAGCCACGGACATGACCAAGGCAGGAGATTATGCAGCCGATCATCTCGACAAACGCGCATTTTGAAAAAAAAAAAAAAAAAATTCAAGAGCATGTGCAGCCATGACCAACAGTTTACGGACGTGAGCAGAAATTTGAGGAAATTAGTCCTCAGCGTAGCAGCCCGACAGCTAATAACAAGCCATCATGTAAGATAAATCAGCAGTAAACGAACAATTCCCAGATGTAGTCTGCAAGGGTGGAGAAAAATCGCCGAAATCAGCACTGTCGTGGTCCACTAACTTTTGCACGCGACTACACTCGGCGCTAAAATCTACCACGCGCGAGGACAGATTGGTTGAACGTGACATTTAGTGACCGGAAAGTGGGAAGATGGGCTCGACACCCTGTCAATCCTTCTCGCGCTGGTACGTAACCAGTCCCGTAAGATTGATCTCTCTCTCAAAGCAACGGCTGAATAACGAATGGCACAACCGGAAGGATAAAAGTGCATTACGCTATCCCGGAAGCATCCCGCGGTTGTTTGGTATTGGTAGGGACCGCGGAAGTGGTGGTGTGACGAGCTGCAAGATCCTAGGGTAGGGAGCCTACATGCGCCGCGCCAAACGACGAAGGCGCGGCGCATGTAGGCTCCCTATCCTAGGGTGCCTCGATGCGCCCCCGCTCCGAGGCACCCTAAAAGATCCGGATGAGGGTACTCATGAGGGACACCAAACTCGCGCTGCACTATCGCGGAAAGCGAAGCGGGGAGTGCTATTACCATCTTTCTCCACATTAAGGGCGGGAAAATAACGCGTAGGTGTCAAGAGGACATAATTGCACACACGCACACGCAGGGGCAAAAAATTTGTAGTGGCTTAGCTCTGCTATGCCAGGATATACGTTGCGTGAGCTAAGGTTCAGCAATCCGATCCAGTCCAATCCAGTCCAGTCCAGTCTAGTCCAGTCCAGTCCAATTCAGTCACTGCTCCTCGCGCATGCTCAGCACGGCTCTTCACGAGCCACGCGAAACGGCTATCAAGCGGCTCCGGTGCAGCATGAGACTTGGCTACTGTGCAATCCGCCTCTTTCACAACCTCACTGCGCATGCGCAATCCCCTAGCGGCCAAGTCCCTAAGCAGTCCGGTAGGGGCAGCAGACGACATTCGTGGTTGTATTTACATCGTTTGATTTTTTGTGTGTGCTCGTTGGGCGCGGAACAATGCCCACAACTTGTGCTGCGTTCCGCTGTAACTCGGAGTGCCGAAAAGGGAACGGTGTCGGCTTCTATCGCTTCCCGTCGGCCGCACGCGATCGGCTGCGGCGGCTTGCTCCGCTCGCGTCGGCTCGGGTGATGCGAACTTTGGGCTTAGCATCCTGGCGGATATTTGATCGCCGCTATCTGTGCAACTGCGAATGACAATCCGCAACACAACTTTTCACTACACTATCATCCCCTTTCTCGCATGAGGAACTCTATTTAAGCTATAACTGCCGTTTGAGCGATCGGTGACCGAGACATCTGCGTAGCCTGTTTCGATGCCTCCGCGCAGGTATCGCCATCTCTGGGCCGCTCGGGGCACCGCGCGCCGCGGCGACCGGTCAGCGTAGGCTTGCATCGCGGCAGATGTCTGATCGCCGCTTTTAAAATAAGCCCTGACAACAATCCTTAGCACAATTTTTCACCACACTAACACCTACTTTCTCGCATGTGGAACTTCTTTTTAACAATCAGATTGATTCAGAAGAGCAGCGACAAGCGCGGTTGCTACCGTGGTCTGCGCCGGTTCGAGCCGCTGAGTGTGCCGAGCTGGCAGGCGCGGCCGGCGTGTGCGCGGACTGTTTCCGAAGGCAGAAAACGCTTCACGATTGCTCGCTTTATCCATTTCTTGCGAACAAACGCGCAGAATCTACAAATTCAGCTCAGCGATCATCGTAGTTGACCATGGAGCAAAAGCAGTGGGCGGAGCGACGCCGACGACGCATCTCATGCGCGCATCGGGCCGTCTCAGATTCACACGTACGACTAGTCGGGGCGACAGCCGTAACGATCAGTCGCATGCGAATCGCGTGTACCAATCGTGCATGTGTCCAGCGCTTAAAGGCATTTTGCGAACTGCCGGCCTTTGTTGAGCTGGCGATCGCACTTCATGCCAGACGACTCCAAGTACTGCTCGCTCTGCTACTCGGACGGCACACGGATCTGTCCGAGATTTCTCTGCCAGCCCTCATTCAGTGATAAGAAGCCGCCTGGTATTATGTGTTGACCAGGGGCTGTCATCTTAAGGCGTTATAACACCAACACAGAAGAAAAACTTCGGCTGCTCCTCGCCGTAATGTGGGATTGCCGTGCATACAACGAGAACGCAGCCGGAGGAAACGCCGGCAAACCCTACCGCCTCAACTTCCGCTAGGCACGCTAGGTGGCAGCACACCGCAATGAAAAAGGCGGATTGAGGGGCACACCTGGGCACGCGCCGGTGCCAGTGCGTCTGCCGCGGCTACGACGCAACACAATCTAACACAATCCAAGCCAAACCCATCCAATCCAATCTCCCTCGCGCTTGCGCAGAACGGCCCTTCGCGGCACACGCGAAACTGCTCAACCTCGGCCAGTGTAGCTTACGCTACAAAATTATGGACGCCTTCATGACGGGTGGCAAAAACGGCGATGAGCGAACTACAGCGTGCATTGGGGATGATACGCGCAGTAAGCTGACCACGTGGGGTTTTTGAAGCGCAACCAATGTGTTTACAGAGGCGTTTTCCGTAAATTTTAGTCTCTTTCATTAACACGACCACCCCAGTAGAAAGTGGCATCTATACGGCCTAGGAACAAAGTGATGTCGCATGGAAGTGTAATACGTGTCAGTAAATGTTATGACCGACTGGGTACGTCACTATGTCAGTCTAAAAAAATGGTGTATTGAAAGTTGGCGTTCGTTTCAGCTCAAGGTCTGTACAGTTTAATGCATCCTTCAGCACTTGATCGTAGCGCTTTCCTTGATTCGATATGAACATATCCGCATCTTTTGTTCTGAAATTATCGCCACCCCTTCCTCCTTTTCTTCGAGAATGCGCATCTTCGAGAATGCAGTTAGAAATTGCGAGTTTCGGCAGTGTTGCTGACTGATTAACAGTTTCCACGTCTTCCAACGTGCACATGTAGTGTGCGTTTGTGTTTATCACAGTGTCTTCAGCAAGTTCCGCCACGGGCTCAATCTCCGTCTCATGCTTTCCCTTCACCGCCGTAAAATGCTCCCCGGACGGCGAACCCCGCTTTTGCGTTTTTGTCTTTCCGATCGTTCATCAAAAAGCCGTCGCCGCTGAGCGCAGTACATTCGTAAACTAAGCACGTCACCTCGTTCTATAGCGAATCGGCTGTTCATTGCCTTTAGAGTATTCTTAATGCATCACCCAGCCTATTCAACCGGTTAGCTAGCCCCGTGCGCCGGTCTATCTCTCCTGAAACCGACAAGCGGACGAGCAGCGTGCGCCGTGGTCTTGATGCTGTTTCTTCCCCCAGTTCGTCCGTCCGATTCGTGCCACCTTCCAACCACGCACGTGGCTAGCATGGAGCCACCATTTCAGGCCATTCGAGCCTAATCGGAACCATCATCGAAACAGGCCGACTGTCGCTTCCTTCGCGCACTTGCGTCTTTACTGATTTCTTTGGTGCGCCTGGGGCGAAAAACTCTGCGCTATCTGCCACTCAGGTCTCTGGGCGAAGAAGTCGTACATTCCCAGAAGCGCCAGCTCACCCCTTTGGCGGCGCGATGACCAAGAACGACCGGAATTCGCTTGCCGCTGTTGCTGCCCCTCGGCGAGGCTGGCACGAGCAAGGTCGACATCTCTCGCCCCCTCGCCCTCTCTCACCTCCCCAGGCATCGTGGACGTTGGATACGTCCTGTCTTTCTCTCTCTCCCTCACTTTTCCACTCGTAAATTTACTGTGCCATATACCGACCAGCATCCGTTTCGGGCTTCGCCTGATAATTGTGCATTTCTTAGCGTATAATACAATTGCATCCAAGCGCTAAATTTGTGCGTGCGTGTGTGTGCGTGCGTGCGCGTGCGCGTGCGTGCGTGCGTGCGTGCGTGCGTGCGTGCGTGCGTGCGTGCGTGCGTGCGCGTGCGCGTGCGCGCGCGTGGAGAGAGAGAGAGAGAGAGAGAGAGAGAGAGAGAGAGAGAGAGAGAGAGAGAGAGAGAGAGAGAGAGAGAGAGAGAGAGAGAGAGAGAGAGAGAGAGAGAGAGAGAGAGAGAGAGAGAGAGAGAGAGAGAGAGCACCGAACTGGCGCGGGAGTTAACGATGTTGCATTGGACGTAGTTTTAGGAACAACAAGCTAATCATTAGGATCCCCAATAATAAGCATTCTCTGCACAAGTTCAGCTGAGCGCTGGTGACCATTAGGCGTCGTTAAATCAAGCAGACACAAGACAAGTAGATGTTACGCACAAAATTTGCCCTTGACATGTTTCATGCCTCTTCGTTCGCGAACAGCAGCAATGGGCGGTTTGGGAATATTTCCGCAATTTTGCTGGAAGCAGTTTACGAAACTGACGTCCCATCCAAGGACGAATCAGATTCCGCAAGCCAGACGCCACGTCGTATATATACGCCCCGGTTTGCAGATTGGCTAAATGAGGCGCTGTTTGATTGCTAGCGTCTACGCACTGCCACCGACCAGTCAAGAGTATGCAACCAGTCAAGAGATCGCACTGCGATGTTCTCTACATATTTCCTGCCGCGTGTCTCACTCGAACGTGAATCACAACATTATGAGAAGAAAACCAAAGTAGTGGTCATCACGGAAGCGTCCATGCGTGTAGGGTCTACAACCCACACTACGGCATACAGTCAAACCCGACTATAACGAACCAGGATAGAGCGAATTATGCTATATATCCAACAAAAATATTTCAGTTACGGAAATACATGGGAAACATATTCCTTATAACGAAGTTCACATCCGATATATCGAACTCGGGGCGCCTACAATGGCCACCGAAATGCATGATCTCGGATCGGTTATTTAGATGTGGATTGGCCGCGACCACTGAGCAAGAGCCGCGACTGAGACATTGCGCCGCGCACGGAGCGACGTGACGCCCAATACTTTCCGTAACTGTTTCCGACGCGCGGGACTCGTTACGGAACCCGCGCAGTCAGCGAGTCCGGACCAAGACAGCAGCATCGGTGAACTGTGGGAAGAGCTCGCCACCGCTCCCAATGATGTCGGGAGTGAAATCCGTCCGACGCTTATAATGAAGCGCGTTCGGCAGTCGATTGGCTCCGCCAATGCTTCTTAAATTTTTGAGGACGCGGACTCGAACTGGTGCAAACAATGTTTCGTGTAGAGAATGCTATGCTAGTTGAAGCCGCCAAAACGAAATTGAAAGCAAAAATCACCGCTTTTGTTTTGCAACGTTGGCAGTTAAGGTGGAAAGTAGCTTTATTACTTGCAAAAAATGAATTAGTTTGGTATGGTAATGGCTACTATACTGTGTTCGTTTCTGCATACGCGGATGGCGGAGTTGGGGAGGGGGGGGGGGGGAGGGGGGGGGCGCTCCCGTGGATTGCGAACTCGTAACAATAAGCTCGTTATAGGCGGGTTCGGCTATATCGAACAATTGGATATATCGAACTAATCGCGGTTCATATTGCAGTTCGCTATAAACGGGTTTAACTGTACTTCTCGACATGCTTCTGCGTGGTAATGCCACTCTTGAAATAGCACCGCAGCTGGTATTTTAAGCTCTATCTCAGCGCATACAGTCCCTATTAACATCGCTGCGCAAAAGAATGGTCTTAATTCCGTCCACCTTGGCTCGCAAGCTTCACGTAACGGGACGCGGAAGCAAAGCGACACGTGCGTGCTTATCTAAAACTAAATTGCTTAAGAGTAGTTTTGTCTAGGCCTTCCCATTGTCGCATGTACTGTGCTTGTTGGAGAAAGAAATAGAGAGACAGAGAAAGTTAGAAAGAAAAAGTAAAGAAGACAAAAAGAAATACAAAATCCACACACGTTTTCTCTACAGGCGGTCGACAACGGAATGTGTAGCAACGACTCATCTTTTGCCAGCGCTACGCCCAGCCAGCGCACCCCTTTGTTTCGCAGAAGTCTACCGGCGCAGTCCAGCTAAACACGCTGCGAGCGGAAAGCCGGAGAGAGAGCGCAGAGCGGCGTGAAATCCGGCGCAAAAAGAGGCTCCGAATGACGCGCTTGGCTGCGCGGTCAATTACGCTCCGCTGCGCGCGAAAGCGACGGCGCACAAAGGAGGCGTTGATTCGGCGGCGCTGTGATTGAATTAGCCAATCAGGCTTACACGGTGCCGTGGACCGAGGGACGCGTAGTTAACGCCAACCATGCCTTGTTTATTCTTACGATTGCGCACATCTGTTTTGAAACACGCGGGCATCGCAAAAGCGTTTGCCTGAAGGCTTTGGGCATGACAGGCTGAAGTTAGTCGTTAAACGAATAGGCATTTTCAAGAGGAAGTTTTTAGGCGTAGTATCCTTGTGCGAGAGGGAGGCTGGTTATATAGAAACCCTCAGCTCTGGTTAGATGAAAAGATTGGAACAATCTAATCAGGAAGCAGTAGTGTGGAGATGAACGCACTCTGTTATCTTTAAGAAGAAACTGATGAGCAGAAAGAAATTGTGGGGTTGCTACCTAGTCCGGAAGTCCACAGGAAATCCTGGCAGTCGCCGCTCGGTCAACCCAGTAATCTGGTCGCCGAGTCTCGAGCTGCATCACACGCTCTCCCACTGCTCACGGGAAGGGTTGGGAATGAAGGGGGGAGGAAGGTCGGCGTTTCGGTCGCAGTCCATGACGATGTGATAATGTGTGCCTGAATTGCCGCAAAACGCACACTCTGGGCAGTATTGCGTAGGGAATAGGTTACAAAAAGGAGTAGTGACACGAAATTTCAAAGCTCAGATAACTATGTAAAAAGCTTCCTTTGTATATGAAAATCCCCCTCGGAATTTTAAACCCTAACCGTTCACTAGAGCATATTCGAAATAATTTTAATCCTTGCGTGTACGAGAAGGCTAATCCGCGCCATCGAGCAAGCTCGTGACATCATCTGCAAGCTCATGACG
The DNA here is from genome assembly GCF_048455015.1 of Haemaphysalis longicornis. Lineage (NCBI taxonomy): Eukaryota > Metazoa > Arthropoda > Arachnida > Ixodida > Ixodidae > Haemaphysalis > Haemaphysalis longicornis. Next base: position 1,400,462 of record NW_027526296.1, read on the forward strand.
TCATCGACCCAAACGGCCGACGTCAGGGCTCCCGTGACGTATCACCAGGCGGCCGCGGTGCTTTTGGCGCGCGCTTTTCCGCCTTAGGCATCGCGTCACAGTTTTAGCACTGACGTCACGTGCGACTGCGGCCGGTCGGGCCGGTCTGCAACGTCGGCTGTGGTCATTCTAGCCATCATTCTGCGGTGCGACGGGAACAGTGACGGCAAATGCGCCTTCCTGTCATGGCGGCTGCCTCGGCGTTCGCTTCACCAAAACACCGAAACTTGGGTGAGTAATTATGCTGCGTTCGACAAGCTAATGTGCCAATACATGATTAGTGGGCTGGTTGGCACCTATAGCCGCGAGAAAAAACGTAGCACAAATTTCGTGTCAGTGCTCTTTTGATGTATACGGTGAAACGCAACTTTCGGCACAGGGCTGTCCGCGCTTGACTGCTGTGTAGAAAGTCTTGCAAGGGTTAAGGCTTGGGCGAGTTGGTGCTTGATAACAAATGGGGAACAGCGCAAAATCAGACAAAACACAATAAGAAGAAGGTTACAAACACAGCGCTCGTGTTTGGCACCTTCTTGTGTTTTATCTGAGTTTGCGCTGTTCCCCTTTTGTGTAGAAAGTCGCCGCCACAGTTTTGGCAGTTTGTTTTTATGTAAACCCTCCACAGAACAGGCACTACATCGCACCATTCTTAGAAGCAAGGAATTATCATGAAAACATTCATAATAAACACACTTCTTAAATACGTAGAACTGCGGAGCCTAAGACGCTATACTTTGTCACCAGCTGGTCAGCTCAATAAAGACCTCTGCAAACTATTCCCGGGATTTTCCCTATAATATTTTGTCTGAAGGTAAGCTTGATATTTTCTTTATTTCATTGACACAAGAAATAAATTTCCGCACAACTGACGTAGGCGATCCTATCAACCACAGTACGTTGAAACGACATTTAACAAAATACAAAAAAGGGGGTTTGAACTTACCCCAGCAGCAGTTTCTTCCAAGGATACCATTTAATATAAGATGAAAACAAAAACAAATTCCATTTCTCCTAGAACTTACCATTCTCTGCAAGTTCGGTAAGATACGAGCGCGCTCTTCATTGTGACGCACATCGGTATTAAACCTTAAAAATGCACTATTTGCAGGGCTGCCAAAAGAATCCAGCAATAAAAAGGATATGCCCGTAAAATAAGTACCCGAAAAATGTACACAATTATCAGTTTATTATCTGCGGGCTTGCTGCTGACATCCTGTACGTTCGAACTTGCATACACCCAAACAGTCGAACACAAACAGTCCACTAATTGACGTTCCTCTCCACCATTACTTCCAAGTAAATCATTTTTCCATTCAATGCAGTACTTCATATTGCTCCCGTATGATTGCACCTTAATAAAGAACCCTGGATTGCATGCTTCAGGTGCTTTCAAATATTTTGTTTTAAAGTCCACGAAAACCCCTACATATCAGTTCGAGGTCTTCCTGGCATAGGGCTTTAATAAAAACAGCACCCCCAATCATCAAGGGCCCAAATATCAGCCTCATCGTTCTTCTGTTTCAAGTGTTCACGAACGACGACAGTGACCGGACCAATGGAAAAAGAGTCCACTCACATTGACCCCGCAATCACTACAGCGCACGAGGTTACCTGCTATTTTACGTCATGCCATCGGCGCCACACCCGAGGCAGCAGGGCGGCGACGACCTCGCCCACGAGCGCGTCACACGATTCGTCCCATCGTTTATCACACGTTGCTTCGGCGGGGCGTCCCTCGCGCACTATCATATTTCACGGCCAGGGGAGATCCTGCAGATCGCCGGAATTACACGGCCCAACAGGCCAACGGCTCGCAGTGATATAACCCCCCGCAAGCTGCAACTGGTGGGGGGTGGCACAAATGCAAAGATTCCTGACACCGGCTGTGTCCATACCAGAGTCAAAAAGGATGTATATCCCCTGGACGGCTGGATTTTATCCGCGAAGCATTTGTTAGTCTCAGGCCTGGCACGCGCCGGACGTCGCATCGACTCGAAGAGGTCGACGGGTTGAACGGCGTGGGTCGTAAATAAAACCGGAGGGGGGAAACGAGAGAGGCGACCGCACACACCTACAATGGAATAAGGCCACGACACTGAGGCAAAACTGAACTAGCGATGGTCAAAGCCCAGTTTTCAAGTAGTTGCGTTATAGCACGCGGATGACTACGTCCACTGCAACGGATTTTGAAAAGGCCAGAGGATGACAACGTTGATGGAATGGAATATAACGGCTCCTCTTTGGTGGTGAGTGGTGCGGCAAGGTCCGAGGTGCGTACATTGCCCTGGTACAGGGCACTGCCCACGGGAAGCATGTGGTACTGACTCACTTGTACGTATAAACGCCACAGAAAGCTAGTCGTGGACCGTCCAACAGACATGGACATAAGCTGTCAGTCTGTTCCGCGCTACATTGCCCGCACCTATACTGTCCTGACATCGCGGACGCGGGTCATCCAAAGTGTGCAATGTTAGTGCAATGAACGGCGCCGCCTGCCGGGCACGTCTGCGCACGTCTTGGACCGTCCTTCTCCGGAGGCGAGGCGGACTTGTCCGGGCTTGTGGCCCGCTGCGTGCCCCCGCAGAGTACGGAGGCGGCAGGCAAAGTACAGGCATTTTAAGAGTCGGCACCGGGCGGAAAGAGGGTGAGGAAGAACGCATTCTATCCGCGCGCGTTTCCCCACCATAGGTACTGAATTCGCCACCTTGACAGGCTACAGTGGGGACCACAGAAGCGGCCGCACTGCATGGCTTAAAAAAGTATACGATAAGAGTGGAGGTTTAGAGTAAGTGCTTACGGCGTCAGAAAAGGAGACAGGTCTGTTCGTGTCCGATAGAAGGACCGGCTCTCAATGACGAAACTTTCGTTTCCTTTTTCCGCGCTTGTAAGCACTGATAGAGTTGCACCTGTCACCAGCTCACACACGGCTTCACCAATTGGCTCGGCGAAGCAAATGCTTTGTTCCGGTTTTATCAGTCTCTGCCTGCGTTGCTCTATTCTGGGAATCATTCATTGCTGCGTTTGAAAGGATCCGGCTTATATACAACAGCCGCAGCAGTCCGTCTACGCACGTGGGTTGAGGACTAATACCACAAATTGGAAGAACCCATGCAAAGGCAGAACACTGTTTTCATCAGTTTCGAAATTCCCTGATGTGCTTAGAATCGCCACACATAGGTGCTTCTGGCTCCCCGAATCTGGCTCTTACAGCGAGACCACACGTTTAAGTGTTAGCGGTACTCACATGGGCTCAAGGCTTGCATCCGCACCACGCATAAACATGCAGAAAGAAAGCAACGTTAAGGAATGCTACATTTGTAGTGGCGCGATGCCCGCACGGGTTGAGGGCGACCTCATCAAGCAAACAAACAAAAAGCTTTGTGAATGCTTGAGAACAACCTTCGCACGTGTTCCTCACCAACCACCTGAAGGGAAGCCTACCATCAGCAATATATGGCCTTCGTCCATACCGAGACCGAAGTGAGGAGTAATGCCCGAGCCTGTCCCTTGGCACACGAAGAAGCTGACACCCGTGCCATGGTTTCGGGGGACGAAGATCGGAAGAGCGACTGGACCCCGCCTACCTCACTCACGACCTGTAAGAGCATATCAAAATACTGTCGGGAGCGACGGCGCACTCTACGGATGCCTCATCATATGCTTGATAAGCCGGGGGAACCAGTCAAGTGGCGCCATCTACATATGATACCCCTCGCCTATGAGCGTTGGCAGGATTGTGTCTTGAGGGGGGCAAACCCGTTGCAGGGGTTTATGCAGAATTTCGATTTTGGGGGTGTCAGTGGGATGTTTGGGGGGATGTTGTATAAATCCGTAGGCAGGGTGCTTGTGGTTGTGGAATCTTTTTGGGGGGGATGTCGAAGTCCTTCTGGGGGGGTGTTGGGGGGGGGGGGTGTTAGGGGTGTGTGTATAAATCCCTGACCCGTTGCATTGCGGGGGGAGAGGGAGAGGGCTTGGGGGGAGGGGAAATTCTTCTGGTGTGGCGTGAAAGGGGGGGGGGGGGCAAGTGCCGGTTTGCACCCCCTGCCGACGCCCATGGAAGTCGCCCACATTCCCCAACTACCAACAGGCGCGCGGCGTCATCTTCCACATGACCCTTGCCTGCCCCAATGATCCGGCACCTCAAAACGCCGCATGACTGCAAGACTACCCCAACCCCTGGGAGACGGCGATCACGGCATCGGACGTAGAGGGTCCGCGCCAGACGATGCGGATAAGGCCTGCGACACCAGTGGGACCGCGGACGTAGGGAGCAGTCCAGGATGGCTTCAATAAAGTCTATTCCTCGTCCTCCTGTTGTTCAAGTAAATTCGAGATTTTAACGGTTGTTTTTACGATTCTTGTATTCATGCCCGCATGATGCAGAGTTGTCTTACTGTTACCTCGTCCCCCTCTTCCCATCACCGGCCATATTAGACACCGCCTGCTCTTTCAAGGAAATAAAAAAAAAATTATGACGGCCATGGTAGGCTTCCTTCGGACGAATCCGCCGTTTTAAATTACGGCGGCTTTCTAGAGTTATGAAACTCGTAACAGGTCGAACAAGCATTTGGCACCAAAAAGTAAGCCACAGTTATTAACCTTCCTTAGATATATAGGCGCCTCGCAACCTTATAGAAGTCCCTGGCGAGCCAGAAAACCACCATACGAGAGTGAAAAAAGGTCGGCTGGCCGAAGTTGGAGGACGTAAGAACAATCACGAACAACAAAATGAAAACTGTATGTTGCACAGAACCGTGCGAAACCGGCCAGGTAGGTCCGCAGAGAACGGACCCGACAAGAAACGCAAAACAGGCGCTCGTTCCGTAGGAAGGCAGCACCAGCATTCATCTTCATTCTGGAATCTCCGCAGACCGCGGTGAAAGGCGGGAGGTCACGCAAGGGTCGCGCCGGTTACTGTCCTGTTCTTTCGGGCAGCGCACAACGAAACGGAGCGGCTTCGAGAGCAGCGGTATGCCGCCGGTCTCTTTCGTATCGCCCCTCATTTGCATCCGAAGACAAGCGACGTCGTTGCAGGATCGCGAGGTCAGAGCGCGTCCAAGGCTGTTGCGAAAGGCGCGAAATGCCGGGGCGATATCGCCTCGATAGCGGCGACCGGCTGTTGTAATAAACGTGAACGGGAACATTTGCGTTGCGTACACCTCCGGGATGATGGGGGAGGGCGAAGTGGATTACACGTTGTGGTGAGGTATGATCGAGATGTACGGGTCAGAATTTCTCACGAAAGGGCCCGGTGAACCGCACGTGGCCGAATCGCACGGTCTAAATAACGAGCTCTTGCCCCCCGGCTTTTATTTTCATTTCCATTTGAATTTTCGTGCGCCTCGTCGGCCAGAGCTGAACAACAAAAAAGGATTTTTGAATAGGTGTTGAAAGATGAGCAGCTTGTCTTGTTGCAAAACGAATTCTTCGAGTGTTTGGAAACGAGGTCGATTTCACCCCACCACACGATAAGTCAACCATGCAGGAAGTGCCCTGTAGCCTGCAAGGCTATCGGGAGTGATTAGTGTACCGCATCCAGAACAAAAAACGATAGTTAGTCTTTAATAAGTAAATTGTTCCTAAATCGCCGTAATCTTAAGTCTCTTCTCAGATGGATTTATCTTCCTGGACACCCCAATATTGAACGCGTTATTCACGGCGCTTTCTTGAGCTAGATTTTCCTTCGGCATATATATATATATATATATATATATACCTTGTTTCCTAATACCTCATCTCAAACGAAAAAAAGCGACACAAGTCGCCTGATAAGAGACCAGAAGAGGAAATTCAACGAACCCAGTCCTAGGCATTCGCAAGCGAAACAAAAACCGTGAGTGGCCTCCTGTCTCATGGAGTCGGAACCTATCTCCACCCGTGATAAAAAAATGGAGCCTCACTCTGAAAGTCGATCCCAGTGGTCTGGGGTATGGCTTGGTTTAATCGATTCATCCTCAGGCTGGGGATGGAGCTGGGGTGATCGTTTTCAGGGCCCAAAATTGGTAACGAAAGGACACGTGTGGCCCTTGCTGTTGTAATGTCGGAACAAGACACTTTAAAGTAACGCTTCCTAGATAAGAAGGAAGAATGCTTGCAGTGCTCATCCTTCAGATATCATTCCCATGATGAGTTTGGGCAAGGTAACGAAAAAAGAAAGAAACGCCATAAAACTTCATGTGAAGGCCACAACGAGGAGTGTCTAGCTAATCACATGGCCTGCGGGAAACGCATGCATTCAGGCTTTACTATACAGGAGTTGACCGATGTTTACAGATATAATTACGATAACTCACGATAACGTCCTGCAGGGCGAGTTGAAACAGGACACTACCAACTCAGCTATCCTGTGTTTTCAAACTAAGATTCTGAAATCCCTCGCGAAACATTGTAGGGGGAAAACAATTAATAAAACAAGCCACATAAAAAGCGCTTACTGGATAAATGTACATACGACATCCGGACACCGAAACTAAAAAAGAAAGAAACGGCGACTTTACACGATGAAGCTGCACACGAGGCGCGACGTAGTGGAGGTCTCCGGATTAAGTTAGACCATCTGGGGATCTTTAACATGCACGGAAGTCTTGACACACGAGCATGCTCGTTTTCTGCGTCCACCGGAAAAAAAAACGGCCGCCGCAGCCAGGATCGAACCCACGTCCTTGGGCTCAGCAGAGCAGCGCCTTGGCCGCTGAGCCACCGCCGCGGAATAGGACAGTCACTGGAACGCGTTCAGACAGTTTTTCCGCTCTGTTAGCTCTCCAGAACCCAGCTCAGACAGCGAACAACGTCGCAGCACGTAATCTTAAGTGACACACAGCTTACGCTCGGAGCGCCACGACGCCCATTTCGGGCCGCATCGTCGGCGAATCGGGGACAACACCGCACGGACGCGGGGAAAGCCGAACGGAAACAGCAGCTCGGTCACGTTCATACGAAGCAGCGCTCGGAAAAGCGCCCTCCGAGCCCACTGCACGTGCTCGTTCTATGCATGGTGGGGTAAAACAACACATAGCAGCAAAGGGAACCCAAACGCACCGCACTGTTTACGCCAGAGCACAGCGGTACGGGATTGTGCGGCTTTTGCGGAAGCTTAACAACGCACCCAGCCGTGCCCGTCGTCGTCCTCCGCGAAGCGTAGAGACAGACGCCTACCGGGACCCGGTTGGCCAACTGTGGTGATGCAGGGAGCGGAAGTTGCGATGATCGCACTTGATGCGAGCAGGTGGGGGCGGAGACCATTTAGAGCAGCTTATGTGCGGGTATATACAGGCTGCAGTGCGTATTCGCTAGGACCTGGAACGCCGCAAAAGTGTGCTACCGTCCAAAAAACTGGTTCACCCGTGGTCATAACGTGCGACCGCACGCAAACTGCCCTACTATCGCCATCGACATAGAATGCACGCAAGACTGAGTGAAAAGTAAAAGGCAAAAAAAAAAAAAAGCTTTTTTTTAAAGACAACCGCCAGCGCTGCGGTTCCTTGCGCGTGGTTAAACGAGGCAACAGAGCGGAGTGCGGTTTCCGTGAACGATAACACGAATAATAATAAAAACAACTCAGTTCTCGCGGCAGTAAGGAAAGTCTGCGCAATGTTGCCGCTTAGTTCGTTTGCTTGTTGACGAGCTCCGTCGTTCTGGCGGCCGGAATATGGAGTATCCGGAATAGTAAGTATTGCACGTTGAGATAAAGAAGAGCAAAAGAACGCCACCAACACCAGACGCGAACTTATAGGGTGAAACATAAATGCGATGTGTCCGCCATCGATACGCGGTTAACGCGTAGCTTCCATGCGGTAGGCGAGCCCGGAAAATGGGTCATCAAGAATGACTTCAGACAATTGCGACCACATGGTCGCAAAGATGACAGTCAAAAGTGATCATCGTCATCAGCCATTATTTTGGCTGCGAAGGACGAAGGCCCCCACGAACAATCGCGCACTGCTCACTTTGCGCTCCATCACCGCCGTTTCAATAGGCCAAACGCCCCACTTACGTTTTCTTTCCGACCGACAGTGACGAAATAAACTAGGGGGGTAGGCGGTATTCGGGCTGCTTACCCGTGCGACGGACTCTTCGCACGTTATTTTGCTCGTCCCCTTGCGCAATACGACGCGCGGACGGGAAGGAGTAAGTGACGAGCAACAACCAAGCACCACGAAAGGTCAGAACGTTAAGTGCCCCAGAAGAGGAGAGGAAAACATCGCCGCAAGAAGCCCGCTGCTCGTAGCAAACGTTGAATGCTACAAATGCGGTCAATCGGGTTCTGAAAAAGCTGTTCACCAGCGCGTCGAGAAGCAAACGCCGAGGCATGCATACGGCCGCCGAAGCGTGCTGCTCGCACGAATCCGGTCGGCATCTTCGGCCGAGGCCGTGCCGCCGGCTCTTCCGCTGGTTTGGTTAAACGGGGCGCCGACCAGAAGGACCTGCCGAGCCGGCTGTTCTGTTTACGCGCCGACAGCAGCTTGATCGCTCTGTGAAACAAATCGAAAAGGCTGTGCAAGTTTTGCACTGCGTAGAGAGCGCACTTCAACTACTAGTGGCGCAAGTAGCCGCTTCGCGCGTGCGTGTGCATGTACAAACACTCTTAAACTACTATGGAACAGGGTTTAGTAGGTTAAAGGCACTAGAAAATTACGAATATCACTAAGCAAGTGAGCAGTATGAAGGACACTACCTCTTAACACCCTTTGCACGGAACTGCCCAGTGAGTGATGTCCTCTATCGGTGCTGGTGTATCGTTCTTCCTGATTGACAATGAGATTTAAAGCACCGACGCAACACAGGCGATCAGGCGTGCCGTAGTGGAGGGCTCCGGATTAATTTCGACCACCTGGTTCAGTGTACTAGAACAGAGAGGTGTGTCGTTCGGGGCCGATTAGTGGGGTCCCTTTCGCGATGACAATTTCTGCTGAGGAACTCCTGTTGTAAGCAGCGCCCCTGGCGGCCGCTGCTTACCAATTGGTTTCAGAAGTTGTGTTTGTTAAATTAACCTTTATTGCCCTATATAGCTTTTTTTTCTTCATTTCGTGGTGTAAAGTTTTATGAAAGCCGTCAAATAATTGTTGAGTTTGATTTAGAAACTTATAGGGGGCGCCGGCTGCCACATGAGTTCTCTGGGGAACGCATGCGCTCCATACATTTTTTTTTTCATCGCGAAAGTGACCATCGCGCTCCACTTGTTTTACCCCCGCACGACGCACCTTACCTTGTAGTAAACTGTAACCTGGTGATCTTTAACGTGCGGCCAAATCTTGGACACAGGGCGTTTTCGCTTTTCGCCGTATTCTCCTTCCTAACTGGTATATGAATGATGCATCAATGACCCTTTGAGGACGGAAATATATAGTTCCTCAGTACTGCGCTTCATTTAGTGGAGATAGCTCCATCCCTTAAGCAAGTGCACGTCCCCTGAAAGGTCCACAGCGCGCGCCATACCCTCCTCCTCACTGGCCGTGATTCAAGAAACATCCCATGAGATATATCCCCCCACCCCTGAGAAAAGCACAGCCTGCACCCGCTTCTTGCATGCCATTCTACTGGTGTCTACGCATCCACCAGGACTTCCAAGGCTGGACTACACGCGTCTAGAAACGAGCCCTTCAAACCACCGAGGTGTACGTGCCTAAAGCCCGTTCTACATTGTGCGAATCTACATTGTGCAAAACGATCTATTTTCGCTGCGAATTCCGAAATGTCTGGAACGGCCGAACTGCTCTGTGAACCCCGCTTGGCATTTGAAAATTAACTACAGCGACGAAAATCGATGTTCTTGTCGCTTGAGTGGTGCTGCAGCTGCAAATTCGCGGGTAAACTCGCGCCATATATATAAACGGGCTTGAATTGCCTTGCCTCCGCAAGGCGTGCTTGTGCACTCCTGGTTGCTGCGGTGCCTCCGCATGCTCACGGGTGTGGTTCCTTCTGCCAGCGAACTAAGTTACAACTCGAGTGGCGCTCGTTGTTATTATCCCTTGTCGTATACGCTTTTCCTCGCTGAATTCAGAAGGCTAACGCTGTTTGAAGAAGACCGTTCGCGAGTGCCACAGGCATGGTCTTGAGCCCCCATGACAAGTTCCGGCGGGGTAGCCCTCAACCCAACGGCCCACGCTTGCTTCGCTGCACAGAACTAAGCCACGCGGCGCGTCTTTTTCCGGCCTGTCACACCCGAACGGCTGCGCTCGCTACATGCGAGCGTAGGGACTTCCCAGAGTGCGCGCGCAAGCGCTCAACCATGCATCAAAGCCGCAGCCTCGAGTGCCGAAACGTACGTACCGCCCGACGGAGACGTCAAAGGCGTGTTTGCCCCGTAACAACACTGTCGCGGCCGCAACCCACAGCGGTGATCGTTGCAGACGATGCGTGCTGTGTGCTTTTAATGAGCTTGGCGCCACGGAGAAATATCTCCACCACAGATTTATCACGCTCCGTTGTGATTAAGGGAGGGAAGAGATTCTGACTATTGTGCTGATGCAGAAATTTTCTGTTCACCTCGCTGATGATTTCCCGATGCATGCCTGGCACAAAGGCCGAAGAAAATTCTCCATCGCATGTTTCATACGAAATGCGGAGCCCAGTCGAAAAAGAACAAAAATGTCTGTCGCACAGAAATTTCTGTTGCACAACAGAAATTTCTGTTGTACAACAGGAATATCTGTCGTAGAACACGAATTTTTGATGGTACTACAGAATGGTCTGCTGTGCGACACAAATCTCTGTAGTAGAACTATAGAATGTCTGTCGCACGACAGACATTTCTGTTGCACAAACGACAGAATGTCCCATTCCCTTACAGGGTCATCGTGTTGTATTTTATGTTGTGTTTTTCTATTAAGGCCGTCGCCAGAAATGGTTTCCGGGTGGTGATGGGGGAGAGGGGGGTGGCGGGGGTGTTAGCGGTTATGGGAAGCGAGACATTTTGGAGGGTGGTTCGAACCCTAACCCCCTGGTTACGCCCCTGATGACTACATCGCTTTTTAATGACGTGGGCAAACATACGCACATGTCGTAGGGAAGTAGTAGGCAATAAGCCCGCCATGAAAGGGTAGGGCGGTAGCATTCAGAGTCAGTCATCAGCCCTATTTTATCACCTGCTATAGTGAAAATACAGAGGGACGCAAATGCATACAATCGGCTGGTTTGAAGCGTATATGTACAAACGACAGGTATACCCACACCGGTGCGGAGGGCCTCGGACTAAATTGGACCCCAGCTGGAGCCGCGTATTCAAAATCATCGGCCTATTGTCCACGGAAGGACGATTCCCTCTCCCATGTATGTTCTGAAATAAGCTATTTTATATGCAAACATACAAACTAAACGTTTGGTAGAAAACCTTCCGGGGCATGCACACATACAGTTCTGTTTTTAGCGTTTGCCGGCACTCTTCGTCTCCACTAAAACGTAAAGAAACAACGCACCGTCCCCCTCCCCACTCCCATATCAATAACTACGAGACATTCAACAGCAGCAACAAAACAAGGTTGGCAGCAGCGCTTCCAAGAATCGCTATAAAAATGAAAGTCGTACCCATTACCTCTTTGTTCGGTTAACTTTTACTCGTACGTATACATGTAGGTCACAGAAGGAAACAAAACTAGCACTCCTGACTCGGCGTAAGCAGGGGTCAATTACAGGTGCAGGCGTATACACCACTATAATTTGCTGTTAGTAAACCGTTTTCTTTTTTCGCTCTCTTTATATCCCGCGCAATGAACGCGGAACACGATTATTGTATCGGTAACAGTACATCATGCAGCGCGAACGCACACCACCGAGCCAATCGTGCGTTCATTAAGATTAGAATCTCCCCTTGTATACCCACCACCGGCTCTGCACATCGAGGACGCCATTCGAACGCCTTGTATGCATGCCACGGACACTCGAGCCGTTATGGCCGCTCTATTGAACGCAGCGATACGTTATTCCTCGAGGGAAGGGCGCAAAGTCTACTTTCAGGTACGATCGACTGTCCGAGCGCACTTCAGCGATCGGATATGCTACACTCGCACGAGGAACTTGCACTAGACACCGCGTTACAGCGCATTCTTCTCTTCCAGGTGCTCACATTAGCTCCGAAGGTTGCTAAAACGGGCTCGAAACCGACACGGCATAGTCTGCTTTTATTCCACTTTCATACATGTGTCCAAGTAGATACTATTTCAGATGAAGGAGTTCCGTGCGGTTTCCAATTATTGCAAAAAAAGAAAGTTCAGGAATGGGGTAGAAACGCATAACAGCTTTTGATACGATGGCAGGTGTTATGCATTCTGCTTCGAAACTGCATTGTTAACTATGTTAGCAAGAGCGAGATTTGAATCCGCCGTCTGACAGGGCCTCAAGGGGAAGGGTTCCGTAAAAAGCTCTCCTGGACCGAATTCAACCTCAGCTTCGCATATGTATACAGTATCGACCTCTTATAGCGAACCCCCGCTTTAGCAAAATCCCGGCTGTAACGAACGAATCTATATCCCCGGTAACCATTGGTATACATGTATTTTATGTTCAGATATAGCAAAAAACAGACATAACGAACTTATCCCCGTCTTCCGGCGTGTTCATTAAAAGTGAACTCGACTGTAATAGGTTTTTGGAAATACGAAAGCCTTTTCGTTGGGGCCCGTTTTTGCGCACGGAAAGAGAAGAAAAAAAAAAGGCTTTTATAACCACGGTTCGAAGAAGGGGTAGTGAAAAATATATATATATACGAGCTTTGGGCGACATCCGGTCTGTGAAGCTAGCCAAAATCACTGAAAACATTTAGACCTGAAGTTAAACGAAGTGCACCAAACACAGCGTTAACGAACCGGAAAAGGACTTTCGGCATGGCGGGATTAAAGCACGTGACCCCGTGTGTTTTGACTGAGTATGGCACTTGACCAATACGGATCTCTCGGGGAGAAACGAAAGCTAATAAGGGAAACCGGCTATTGTTCCACGTTGGGCGGTGTACACAAGGGCTTGCGTAACGATTACCGGCATGCAGCACTCGGGGTGGTATTATACTCAAGCAAAAATAAACAGGAAAAACGCAGCCGCAGGTAATGGCTGACGCTGCTCCCGCATCGAACATGCAGACTTCCGCCGCGGCTATCGGTGTCCACATCGCGGGGCACTGCATCCGGCTGTGCACGGAGATATATACGACAGATAACGATGAGACGTCTTTATACTCGGGAAGTCTTTATAAGGCCAGTGAAGTCTGCAATGTGCTTGGATGGGTATACTAAAGTACATCACCGTGCGTTAAGGAGTGTACGCATACAATGCAATTACAAATCCCTAATGTTAATCAACCAGGTTAAGAGGAAATCTCCTAGGTGCAGTGAGCATCTGCCAACGAAAATTTGAAATACACCGGAAATGCAGCCTTATGGCCACAAAAGCTATACTCGGTTACAACTCAAGAACGGCACCAGCTCATGTAGTGTATCACTCCGCCAAAGCGCCGGACCCGTGATGTCAGTGCGCGCGCGTTTTGAAAGGGGTTTGCTATGAATGCGTGATATCGTCTGCCTTGTCTCACGCAATTTGTTTGTCGTCACTGGAGTCGTTTATAAGCATATTAAGTCCAATAAATTACGGGAACGGCTCACGCCACGCTTAAAATATTCCTAGTAACGCCCTGCTTGCGCCGCGCGGAGAAACATCCGGCTGCGGTGATAAGGCACAGCAGCAACTTCTGGTGCCGTTCTTAAGTTGTCACCGAGTATAGCTAGACAGCTTTCCCAGAAACTTCACACTTGAAGAAAAAATACTGGGCTATCTCCACTAACGTGAAACCTGGGGAGGGGCGAAGCATGCAGTGTATGAGCGTATTCTTTCCGCCTTGGCATTTTTGCCCACGCAGATGAAACCGTTGGGGGATAGAAATATACAGCTTTGCTGTAGAAGTCTCGTGTCTTTAATGCACGAAGCTCTCTAGCGCGAGGCGTAAACGAGTGTCCCGGGCTCTTTTAGCACGCGTTACGAAGCGCTCCAACGCAAGGCGTAAACAAGTGTCCCGGTGTTTTTTTTTTTTTTTAGTATGTGTTACGTTCTAGCGCGAGTTGTAAACGAGTTTCCCAGTGTTTTAGTACCGTGACTACATAAAACGACGATTACGACGACGACGACGACAGGAGACGGCAACAGCCCCAGCCCCGAAGGGGCTCCACCCCTAAAATTCGGCCTGGTTCCCTCGTGAAAACCGCAACAGTACATAAGCGAAATACCGCACTGAAAGCACGGCAACACCAGCAGAAACTGCCACGCACATTCATCGTCCATATAATAAACGCGTATTTAACTAGCGCTCCATCGGGAAGTCGCCCTTGGTGCGTGCGCGCAGGCCCTTTGTACACTGAGCGACTCTGGACTACGGATCGAGTGGACGAGTCCGGACAGACCGCTGGGAGGAAGAAAAAAATACTTTCAGCCGTTTCTCGTTCCCATCTCGAAGCGCAGGCAGAGCTAATATATTCCGCAAGGCACGGCTGTCGTCCGTTTAGCGCACCTGGATACGCGATCGATCACGGCCTCCCACGTCTTCCCAGTCTCGCTCTTAACCGGCGGAGTCCTTGGCGCGCGGTTAGCGAATATTAAAACGCAGCGCGCGCCACAGGCCGGAGAAGCGAAGGAAGTTTACTTTGCATCAATGTATGCGAGTGACCAAAGGCCGAGCCCGTTTTATTGGGCAAGGCCCTGACCCGTTTTGCGGGGAAGCACGTCACGACCGCGGGTTTCTTATTGTGATGGAAGAGGGAGCTGGCGCCGATGGGCGGTGCACGGCTGTGCACGAGGCATCTTTTAAGGCGTTTTCCTCGTGAGTCGCCTTGCCTTGCTGCCAAAGAAGTATCCATGTAGGCAACATTAAAGTTAGCTATGTCATTGTTGTTACTCGCTACACGGAACAGAGGTGGATTCCACGGAGCCTAGACACTATAATATATCGTTTTAGAGGACGACGAGCAGGCAGATAACTAAAAGAAAAAATACAGGAAGCTCACACTAACGTCTAAGACTTGAAGGTAGCGAAGCTGTACGCAACCTTCCCGGCCATCACGAAGGTTTAAGTCGTACACGATTGCAGCCGATTTGCTTCTTCGCTGCCGCAACGACCATCAGTGTGAGCTTCCCCCATTTTTTTTAAAGTGACAATCATTGGACACCACCCTGGAGGGGGGCGTACGCTGTGACGTGCCTTTCTCGTTCCCAGCAAGTGTTGCCATGATTACTACGAACGCTGGAGTATCTTTTGTCCAGTTTTGGCTAATCTCCATAAGTGGGTATACAGGGTGTCCCAGCTATCATGCACCAAGATTTAAAAAAAGTGCAATTGCCTTACTCGAAGAAAACCTAGTGCATAATGTTTCTAGTGCAGTGTACTAGTGGGCAGTAATTTTTTCGTTAATGAGATTTAGATAATCAATTTTAATTAATTATCTAACTCGACAAATACTGTCCTAATCATCAAGGTGTCAATGAGGCACTTGTGGGTACGGACGAGAGGAATCTGACTGCGGTATTTTCAGCGAAGAACTAATTGCGTACTCAGTTATTCTGACTGATAAAGAAACCCCGCGAAATATGAAAAATACCACGTGACGGCGCTCCCACCTGCATTGTAAAGTAGCGCCCTCAAACAACGTTTCTCTTAGTTAGCCAGAATGAAATAAATGAAAGAAAGAAAGAAAAAGAAAAAAAATCGGGAACGAGTGTTTGCTTTATCTGCCTCATCTGCCCCAGCGGAAGCAACGCGTCGCTTAAAATGCTATTTCAAAATGAGGTGTGATAGCGGCTATCTTAGCGTAGTTCGAGTGCACGGATGGTTCGTTTTTTCGCCTCAGAACCTGACCCAAACAAAAAAGAATTGACAAAATCCGCTCGAAAGTTTAAAGGCGCGTTTTGCATTGCCCCGGTCGCAATGCTTTTTTATAATGAACAGAAGGCCAACATGGGAGCGGAAAATGGCAGTAAGAGAAAGGTCTAAAAGATTTATCAGTCGTGGAAGTTTGGCGGTAAACGCAACGCATCGACCATCATCCAAAAATTATGAAATCATGAGACAAACCGGCTGTTTTCAACAATAGCGGCAGAGGACTCCGTCTGTGAGTACAAAACTACGCACGGATGTTCTTGCATTTATGGCTGCAAACCCTCAAGCTAGCGTGTGAGACGCGGCCACCCAGGCACCAATTTCCAAGTCGACAGTCTGGAGCAATCTGAAGGACTCGGACTTTCACCCGTACCACGTTAGCCTGCCCCAATGTTTGGAAGACAGGACTTTCAGAATCGTCTGGATTTTTCAAATTGGATCCTCACAAAATCTGAAGAGTCACCAGACTTTCTTAGCAACGCAATGTGGACAGATGAAGCCAGTTTTTGCAGAAACGGCCAGGTAAATCTGCACAATGCACACTATTGGAGCGAATCCAATCCACACTGGGTAAAGCGCACTCGGCACCAGTACCAGTGGTCATTTAATGTGTGATGCGGAATTTACGCCGGTACTATAATAGGCCCAATCTTCTTCGACCAGACGTTGACTGGACAGCGGTACGTGAACGAAATCCTGCAAGGAACGGTTGATCGCTGCCTTAGCGAAGTCCCGCTGTCACGTCTTCCACTGATGTGGTATCAAGACGGGGCGCCAGCACACAGCAGCAGTCGAGCACGAAACTGGCTTGATGCGACTTTCCAAGCACAATGGATTGGACGGCACGGCCTGTAAATTGGCCGGCTAGGTCACCCGATCTTTCTCCACTGGATTATTTCTTTGGGGCTATGTGAAAGATCGTGTTTACACGACCGAGACAAAGACATCTGATGAGCTCAAGGCCAAGATAACGGATGTCTGCAGCACAATTCCTCCATACATCATCACGAAAGCCACTGAAGATGTGATTAAGCGGGCTGAGTACTGCGTAGCTGCAGAAGGAGACCTGTTCGAACACGACCTCTAGGAGGTAGCGAACGACAACCAGTGCCACGAATGCACCAGTTATTAAGAAACACTAAAATCTGATGTATTGCTTTGTTTTGTGCAGGCCTCCCTATGGCCAAATCGGCACGTTTTTAAGTGGTATGCATTAAATTTATTCAACACAATGTTTTTGCTTTTCTCTATAGTGTACGTAGGTGGATTCCCCGTCTGTTTATTTTGTTTTATTTTGGTCGTAGAAGTGTTTTGCAGCACGCATTCCCGAAAAATAAGGCCCTCATTGTAATTTGGCTTTGGGCTGAAGCATGTTACTGCCACGAAATATTAGCGCGCGTGCACTCTTTCTATGTGTGGGAGCTGTGACCGGATAAATATTGTATGTCTATTTCATTGCTTTTCGCGTTTCCACTTTCGTTACAGTAGCGCGTCGACTGCTTTAGCGAGGGCCTTTTTTATCAAGAGGATCTCGGCCGTAAGAAAGAGAAGAGCGGTGCATAATTGATAGGAACAAACCGCTCCTAAGCCGCCAAAACTTGGTGTTGCTACACCTTCCACGCCACTATCAAGGGGATGCGCTGTCCTTTCGGGTATGTGACAGGCAAAGCCGTTGCTTTCAATTACCTAGTTCGAGGGCGCTACTTTACGATGCAGGTGGGAGCGCTGTCACGTGGTATTTTTCATATTTCGCGGGGTTTCTTTATCAGTCAGAATAAATGAGTACGCAATTAGTTCTTCACTGAAAATACCGCAGTTAGATTCCTCTCGTCCGTACCCACAAGTGCCTCATTGACACCTTGATGATTAGGACAGTGTTTGTCGAGTTAGATAATTAATTAAAATTAATTATCTAAATCTCATTAACGAAAAAATTACTGCCCACTAGTACACTGCACTAGAAACATTATGCGCTAGGTTTCCTTCGAGTAAGGCAATTGCTCTTTTTTTAAATCTTGGTGCATGATAGCTGGGACACCGTGTATGCTTCGCTTGACAAACATGCGGCGGGAACGCAGGGCGGTGGTCGCGAGGCGCGTCCGAATTTTCTTGGTTTTGTTAACTGCCGGGCGGTCCCCGCAAAGCCAGAGCTCACGTGCGCGTGCCCACGCGCGCGCGCTCGGCAATTTCTTGGCATTTTTAACTGCTGGAACGAAAAATTGCGATTTACTAAACAGGTTCGCTGTTAAAAAAATTGACGCTTAACCGCCTGCTAAGCCTTTCAGTATAGAAGGGAAGCCTGAATTTGTTATTAACGCGAAGCTTTTAGCCTCTCCCTGTTGTCTGTACTCCGCACAAAACGCACTGCAGGAAAGCCAACTTTTCTTATGGTGATGATGATCGTGGGTGAAGTGAAGAGAAATTAAAACGCTTCCAGTGGTTGGAATCCGATCTGGGTCCCTCGTGTTATGAGACTTACGTCTATCCGACTGCGACATTATTTTCTTCCTTTAATGCATAGAAAACCTGGCCAAACTTGCACATCACAATTAACACACAATATAAAAGCTAACAGACAGCTAAGAATAAGCACAGCAGTCTAACAAAAATATGCACCGTTTCAAAGCTTAGGCAAGCAGACGCTCGCATCGAAAAGATGCCGCCACTCCGGTGGATCTCTCTGCGCCGAATGAACACTCCGCATAAACGCTGCTGATTCCCGAAAAATGCACTTGGTTGACCCAGGGGGCGCCGCATGCGGGTCAATCATGCGGCACTTCCACAAGCTGAACGGACTAGTCCTAGCGGAACAAAAACGTCATAGGGCACCCAATCAACATCTTGAAAAGGCAAGAAGGGAATTGTGTACGAAGTGATGTCCTTTTTAAGAGCCGGTTGCAAAACGTCACAGAAAAACACTGCGCCACGCACAACGCGAAACAATGATCAATTGTTTTTGGTTGATTGCTCAAGCGGCAGTTGTCTGACCAAGGGATCGACATTTCTTTTTAGTGAAGCCATGTTTTAACTGGAAGCGTTTGCGAATGAAGCTTAAGAACAAAGTCTCTTGCACTTGGCGGCACACACATACGGTTGACGTCGTACGACCTTAAACACTCGTTGTGGTTCCGCAAGTACGGCTGGCGATAAACAGGCACCGGGAATAGATTATCTACCAAAACGTTCGCTATAGCATTTCCTGACAGGCTAACTAACAGATGATGATGATGATTTAGGGTTTTATGGCGCAAGGCCCACGAGGGCAAAGAGCGCCATGACAATGGTGGGATGCTATGAGGCAATATTAAAGTGGAATCTGTAAAAAATCCACTACATTATAATTAAATTATGAAAGTTGGTGTATAGGGCCAGAATTAAATGTAAGAAATATTGGTATGAAAGGTGTTAAAAACCCCACAATGCCGCCATTGTTTTGTGTCGGAACATGAGGCCAAGTGAGATGATGGGGAGTATGTTATGTACTTTAAGAAGTCAACATCGGCAAGGTAATTAAAGACTCTTCTGTAAGAAAACATGGGACTATCTGATAAAAATAATGAAGGGTGCAAGGGTATGCAATGAGTGTATATTTCATGAAAGTGACGTGTTCTCTCTATGTGGCACATCCCGCATTCAATAAGCATATGAACTAACAGATATACCAAAGAAAACCGCGCAGTAAGGAAATTAAAAGTGTCCACAATTTCATTTAGAAAGTTCTATGGCGGCTTCCTGTTAACCTCACAGGTGGAAACAAGAAAAATTGTTAAACGGTGACTAATGCTCATTTGAAGTATGGTGAGTAAAGTGTATGATCCGCCAATTTGTAGAAAAAAAAAAATAGGGCAGCTTTCTTGTGAGCGATTTGTTTGCTTTGGTCTGATTTTCGGACTGACTCTCAAACAATTCGCCCTTGGGTCTTTGACGCTTTATTTTGATCGCAGCGGCTTTGACTTTGGCACTTCGCGATTTACATTTCACCCGCAAGAAGGCTTCGCGTTTCAACCATGGTTAGACGGAGGGGATTCTGATTTTTACATGAAGGCGTAACCTGTTGGATTTTGAAGCCTAACAGCACCTACAGGTTTTGCTGCTATCTACTTTAACTTTCAAGAAGTTTGCGGGGATAAATTGGTCACAGTTGGCACAGGACGAGGTAATTGGAGAATAATGGGAGAGGCCTTTGCCCTGCAGTGGGCGTAGATAGGATTATGATGATGATGATGATAATGACTAACTTCGCTTATTTATTTCAGCCTGTCTGTACACAAGGCAAGTCCGAAAAAGGGACAAAAAAATTGAAGAAAGAAATCGGGCGACGACCGTTTTGATTGATGCGGTGGGCGACAGCAGTGCGATTGCAGTTCCTCGGCAAGAGCTAAAATCAGCCCCCAAAAAAAGCAATGCGTAAAAAAAAATGATTCTCACGGATCGTCGGACACGCTTAGCCTATAAACACGTATCCTTTCTCATTCGGATCACGCAAATCACGCGGCATTTGGGCCGTGCAAAGCGCCAGCGTGGGAGTGCATTCGATAAGCGACGCAGAGAGCAGCTACCCATGCATGCTTTGGCAGCCAACTCCGGCCCGCGGGCATCCACGGCATTCGCTGCAGCAGGCCGCCCCAGCAAAGTCCGCCGCGGCGCCCATACACGCACTCCCACAGGCCCCGTCAAAGTGGCACATGCGGAAGGAAATAACGCCGCCCGAAAAAGAGGGGCGCCCCGCAAGGGCGTCGATCTCGTACGGCGGCGGCGTCGATTATGCGAGCGCCGCGCGCGAGCACGGCCGGAGCCCCCGCTTCCTCGACCTCTCAATCCTGGCCCGTTATGCAGGCGCCAACACATCAGCGCCTTCGCCCGGATGGAGGGGGCCCGCGTCTCTGTGTGTGCAGTAAGACTGCTGGAAAGAGCAGCGGCGGACGTTACTCAAGAGGGAACGCGCCGCATCGGCCCACGCGTTCGGCGGCCGCACAGTACCCACGCGTCATCAACGTCCCACCTTGAGGAACAGAGGGGGAGAGGCGGGCAGCTGTCATTTGGCGCGCGCGCGCACTGACTGGACACGGCTTCCGTTCTCTCTAAACGGACGCGAGGCGGGTTCCGCGCGTTTCTTGCCAAACGCCGCCGCTTTGGCGGCCTGACCCGCTGGACTGGACGCGGGAATGAGCGACTTCGAACGGTGCTCTAGCTGGCGAGGCATGCGCTGGGAGAAAGAGAAAAGAAACGAGTTAATGAGAAAACACGACGCGCCTTCGGGTCCCAACGGGGTAGAGACAGGAAGGGAGGGGTGTGGGCGGGGCCAGCAGAGATACCTGTGAAGGTTCATGCGGCTGGTGGTGATCAGTGCATCTTGGTCGCAAGAGTCGCGACGCTGCGGTGGGAAGTGTACCGCGATAAAGTGACGCCCTGTACGCGCGCACGGCAAGTATCTCCAACATCGCCACTTAAATCTATTTTTTGTTTGCTTGTTTAAGACGGCGAAACGACACCTGGGCTATGGGGCGCGCTGTAGTGGAGGATCTTCGGATTAATTTCGACCACCAGGCAATTTTTAACGTGCGCCGAAATCTCCATCAACCGGCCGTTTTCGCTTTTGGCCTCCAGCTGAAAAGCCGCCAGCGCGAAGGTGGAATCGAACCCGCGTTCTCGTGCTCAGCAGCACAACGCCTTAGCTACTGAGCAACCGCGGCGGCGGGTGCCACGTCACTGGCGTTTTTTTTTTTTTTCGAAGCATTATTCACGAGTGCAATACGATTTCACGGGGTTTCTAACCACCGCCTGAAACGCGTGAAGTAAAAGCCATTGAGTCACTCAGGGCAGATGGCTGGCGGGCGTTCAGAGGAATGGCAGGTGCTTTTGCTGAGCGCCATGGGAGCCGTAGCTGTTGTAGTCACTCGAGACGGTGCTAAACGTAGTACCACATACCATTATATGAACGCAGACGGTGGCGGCGGTTGCGGGATGTTAGCAGCGCAAGGTATGCATGTTTATTAATGCGATTAGTATTCTGTGTCCGTTCCACCCACTCAGTGGTATGTTGGTACCTGGCCACCCTCTTGCGACCGCCACCTGTGTAATCCTCGGCAAAAGGGGAACAGGAAGACAGAATAACGGAGCATGTGGTGTGTGTGTGCGTGGGGAGGGGGGAGTAGACGACAGTGGGCCGAGAAGGATGGATAAAGGGACGGGAAAGGAGAAGGAGGAGGGAGGAGAAGGAGGAGGAGAAAAGAAAGGACAGTGTGCAGAAGGAAAGCAGAAGTGAATTAAAAGCGACTCCACAAATCTGTGCCAGCTGGAATCGCACTGCGAGGGCGGACCATGCCGCATCAATCTGAACGATCGCCCAAAAACCAGCGCGCATCAGAATGCCTCCATCTACCAAGAGCGCACGCGCAGTAACCCTCATGCGGTAGTAGTTCTTTGTCACCCCTATACTTGACCACTGGTTTTAGTTTTGGTTTATTTCGCAATGTAAATTTGTACAGAATAACTCTAGAAGGTGCAATAGTCAAAGACTGGGGTGGTAGGTAGCGTGGTGGTGTGCCCACCACCCCCCTCACAATACAATGTTAATCGAATTTACACGGAAGATCATGCACAAAGGATGGGCTCTGCCTGAACTTTAGTGCGAAAAAAATTGCACCATCTTCCCGAGGGGAACCCTGAGGTGATGCGAAGCATCGCAGAGTTCCAATCCAATCCAATCCAAGCCAATCCAATCGAATCCAATGCCCCTCGCGAGAGAGTGTTCGCTATGGGAGAGGAGAGGGGGGTGAGCGGCGGAGAGCGCAGCTGGCGCGGCGAGGACAATAGGGGAGGGGTGGACGCCGACAACAACGCCGGATGGATGCAGGGACAATGCGAGTGAATGAGATGCGTCGCATCTAAAACTCTCTTCGAGTTCATGACGATTCCCCTGTGTTTCAAACCGTTTCCGTGAGCCAGGAAAGGAAGCGCTAATTCTCTGGTGACCATTGACGTCAGCCGGGCATGCATCCGTTCACACGTCCGGAGCACTAACGGAAGACATGCCGACTTTTCCCTCGTGCTCACGCACGTTTTAATTAAAAGACTAACTCAAACCTCAAACACATTTGAAGAGGCACTTTCCCCCACCCAGTTCGTATGCATTGACTCCAACCCACACAATACTCAGCTACATGTAAATTCTACCAGGAATCTGGAATTCTGAAAAACTATGTTCGACTGCTCAGAAAACCACGATCTTCCGCCCCCGATCCCCTTCTTTTCCACGAGCGGTGGGAGATACTGCTGTCCGGCTGTCGACCTAAGGACCAACCCCTGCTTGTGACCAGGGCTACGGCAGCCCGGACAGCACATGGGCTCCTGGACTGGGGAACCACTCTCACGTCATTACTCAATAAAGTGTTCTCTCTCAGTCTCTCCACCTCTGGCACGCGTAGTGACGCCACGCGCTACACAAGGAGCCGTTCTCCCGCCAAAACCAACGTTGCGCGGAGCTGCCTAGCGTCACGCCGTCTGACTAGGAGCTTAATTCCAGCCAAAATGCCTCTTTTAGAGCAGTTTATCATCCAGGCTGAGTTTGTAATATCTAACAAACGCAACCGGCATTTATTTTGCGCGACTTCTTTAAACGTTTAGGTACCCTTCCATTTTCCCTCAACACTAAATCTCAGGAAGGAGTAACTGCATGGTCACCCGCTATCGCACACGCCAACGTCACTATTTTTTTTCATATTCCGATCAGAGGTCCAGGGCACGCAGAATTGCAGAATTCCGTAAATCAAACCGGATACCAAGAGACTGCGCAGAGACAAAGGGTATAACTAGCGTCACTAAACAAGCTACGCTTAAGAGTAACGCCACTTCGTGCACCCGGAAGCATCTGGGGGCCATTTTGTTTCTGGTTTGCAGTGTTGCCATCTCCCAACGAAACCGCCGCCGGTTGTGACGGGCAGACTGCGACCGGCCGCTCTAGTGTCCGCGCAGCAGAGAGAGAGGAGAGGCGCCCAGAAACAAAATGGCTGCGCCCATATGTAAACAAATATCATGTGGTGCCGACCGACCAATGAAAATCCTGGCGGCGCATAAGAATTAGAGAAAAGAGTGCCGATACTCTAAAATCCTTTATTTAGTGACGCTAGGTATAGCTATTAGGCGTGCCGTCGTTAAAACAAAAGCGGCGGGCAGGTGTCGCGGCGAAGTCTTCAAGAGGAGCTGGCCCTCACGAAATGTTAAGTTCGATTTACGACCCCGCGATTGGTCTCCAGGAAGCCGACATATCCGCAGGGCATCTACTAACGGCGCGCAGCCGAACGGAAGAAAGCAAACAAGGACTCCGTCACACCCGGAAAGAAGGCCCCGCTAAAACGTACACAACGTGTACACGAACGGGACGTCGGTCTCCTCTTCATTCGACTGCGGGCATAGGCGCACGCGCTCAACTAGGCCACGGCAAGGCCATTGTTATTGCCAACTGACCTCTATGGCAAAGAAGGAAGACTGACCGAAGGGAAAAAGATGACTCGCTTTCGCTGCTGTGGCGTCATTGTGTGTCTGTGTGTGGAGGGTGCTTTTATTGAGCACTCTTGCTCTTAGCGGAGACCCGGGAGAAGCCCACGCGTTGGTGCCGAGCCTGTGCCGAGGAATGCGCGCAAGCTACATTTATTGCTTCCGGGATAAGTGGGGGAGAGGGGGGGATTCCATGGTGAGGACGTCCGGCAGTCGGTTGAGTACATTGCGCACATTGCGCGGAGGCCACTCGAGAAAAGGCGAATCCAGGAAGAAAGCGTTATGTATGTGTCCAACGAAGAGCAAATCATTACCAATACTAATAGGTTAACAAACGTATTTCTCGAGCTGCTAGACCAAAACCGAAATGCCTTGCACGTAAATACTTTAAAAAGGTGCCTACGCCATGCATGTTAGCAAAAATATTTCGAAGAGTAAGATACGTAACTTACAACGGCTACTATACCTGTTGTAGGCTCGAGGGTTTTAGAAGAACAGGTGCTCTGCCCATTTCATTATTTTATTTCTGGACTTCATGTCCATGATCGACGGCCCGTATTGCTAGCGCGAGCGAGCTAACTACCCACGCGGCCGAACCTGCAAGTTACGTACCGGTCGTCGTAAGTTTTTTTTTTTTTTTTTTTTATTCTTCTTGCTGACGCCAATGCAGCGGACATGTTGCGAGCGAAGCTTTGAAAGGGGAGACATCCTTAGCGTAACTATAAATTTCATGCGTAGTCACGCGCAAAATGTCGCATCCTGACTAAGCAGCGTTGACCAACGTCGCCGCCCAAAATGGACTGTGATCCGCTTCTTCCCACGTCACTGAAGAACGGAAGCAAGGCTGTCCCTGCCGGAAGCAGGTAGCCGCGGCTATTGCTCATAAAAACGCAAAGAACTTCCAACCTTGTTTACAGCTGCAATCTGTTCAAAACGATTCGCACAAAGAGCGATGAGTAATGAGCCAATTCCGGCTGTTGCTGGCGTGTTTGTTTTAATAGCGTGCCGCGTTTCGCCGTCGCTGACGGCACAGCGTGCACGCTCACAAAAAGGCCGCCTTGTGCAATTCCGCTACGCGCGTGAGTTCGAAACGGGACGCGCGCCGGCACGCGTCCTCCGGCGAGCGACGTGCACGCCCGGTGACCAATAGATACCAATAGGACGAACTATAGTTCATGCATAAGCTAGGTGCAGCACTGTGGACATGGAGGAAACCTTTTCTTTCCTGCATGTCTGTGGAGGAGGCTACATTGTTGTCAACAGTCCACCCTCTCAATTAACTCACCGCGAAGGAAGCGACAAAAGGCGCCGGGGCCTTGCGGTTCTCCCTGCCGAGAGGGGAGAGGGAAACGTCCTTTAAGGGCTCACTTCATGGTGCGTTAGGCGCATTCAGTGGGCGTACTGTTGACAACAATGTAGCCTCCACAGTGCTGCACCTAGCTTATGGTATGAACTATAGTGTCACTTGATAAGGTTGCAGAGTTTGGGCACTCTTTTATCGTCTTGTTCAGCTCCGCCGTCGTGGTAATTGGACAGTTCGCACCACGTGACATTTGTTTACACCGCGACGGTTCATGGGCACCGCCATTTTGTTGTCTATGAGTTTTCTGTCGGTCCACTGTGGTAGTCTCAACTTGTCCTCCCTACTTACTCTGCGGCTGAGTGCGACTGACGCCGTTCCGAACGCGAATCAAAGATAGCGCGCTTCGCAGCATTTAAGCTGAAGAAGTGTGTCCGAAGGTGCCGTGTTCCTACGTCTTCGGCAGTGTTGTTTGCAAGTGATCTCGTCAAAGAGGCAGCAGAAGCGGCAATCTGGCACCACTGATAAACACCAAAATGGCCGCCGTTGCTCACTTGCGTGCCTCAGTGACAGTACTCTATCTTATCTAGTGACTCTAGGACGAACAGGAAGGCTTTACAGCCTTGAAGAAGAAGGCCATACAGTAATGCGTATAGCTCACTCCTTCTGGGAGAATGTCGGGGAACCATGATGACATACACACTGCTCCGTAAACTGAATATTCAAAGATTCCCTGCTAACTTCCACTGCTTCTTGGAGATGTAAAATCCAGTTTAAAATTGGTTTTGACACCTGGCCTATGAGGCGCGCCTGAGTGAGCGGTGCGAATTAGCTTAGCAACCTGGGGATACCGATGTGGGGTAACAACCAAATCGGTGTTCACCGAGTTATACCCCTGTCACACGGCAAATCTAATGTCATTCAAAGTGAATGTCATTAGCCGTTAATGACATTCGGTTCGGCGGTGCGGGTCTACACGGCGAAACAAATGTCATTTGATTGTGATAGCGGGGATGATTAGTGAGCTCGCAAAACCGCAAAATTACATTTCAAGCGCATCTAGAATGTTTTCACACATAAAATTTCTTAAAAACATAAAGGAATATCTTTAAAAAATAAAAATAACAAAATCACCGGTTTCGGTGGCATCAGTAGACATCACAAGCCGAGACAAGTCCGCAAAAAATTCGTATTAGGGTAGCGCGCGCACCGGGGACGAGATTTTCTTTTTTGTTAGTACTTGTTTGTCTTCTTTATTTAAACAACACGAAGATGAAAATATACGTTTACTGACAGTTTTTAGAAACAGTATTCTTTGGTTTATTACTGAATGTTCTAGTCTAGTGATGCGCCACTGCTGTCAAGGCTACTCATTTGGCCGCTAACTGAGGTCCGGGACCTCAGTTAGCCGTAAATGTCATTCGGTATGCTCGTGTAGCGGCGAATTAATGACATTTAGAGCGAATGACATGCGCTCTAAATGTCATTAGATCTGCCGTGTGACAGGGGTATTAATTAACAGCTAATGTCATTCACTTTGAATGACATTAGATCTGTCGTGTGACAGGGGTATTACACGGCCTGAGTACAATACCAGGAGAAATGTGGCCCAGGGGCCGCTATGGCGATGTGCTGCTGAGCCCAAGGGCGGGGGTCCGACTCCCGGCCGGGGGGCCGCTTTTCTGATGGAGGCGGAAAGCGAAAACTCCCGTGTGAACGAGATTTCGGCGCACATTAAAGATCCCCTGGGGGTGGGGATTAATCCGCGGCCCTCAACTACGGCAAGCCTCATCGCCTGCCTGCATTGTGTTGGCGCGTTAGACCTCATAATCATCGTTATTTGCGCATGGGCTGGTTTCCTGCATCCGGGTTCCCATTAGTCTTGCAGGCCTCATCCGCTAAGAAAGTTGGGGAAAATATTTCCACAGCCTGCTTTTCATACAAAGATCGGCAACATTGTGTCTGCTACCACTAAAAGCTTGCGGTTCTTGCTATCGCAATCCACGGGAATAGGTAACGAGCTAATGTTTTTCCTGCAGGAAAAACATTAGCTGTTACGAGTTACGTGCACAATGCGAGTTACGTGCACAAAGAGAGAGAAGGCTCTTTATTGAAAAAAGCAGAGGTTTGCTGGCGTTTGCAATCGCCTACATGCTTCTCTGCTAGGGGTCAGGGATGTAGGGAAAACAGGCCCTAGAAAGAGGTGGGCAGAAAGAAATAAAAACCAAAAAACACTGGCGTGGCTTGACGGACTATTTTGTAGATGATGTCACAGAATTCACAATTTTGAAATGTGGCCAATGTCCTGCAAATAAGAAAACAAACTTTTTAGCGCCTGACGCTGCTTTGAGGGGCAAGTCCATGGTCCTAGGATCATAGGATGGTCTTCAAAGTTACCGGCCCTTGATCTAGGCGTTCAATATCTTCAAAAAAGAAAAAGGGGGATATTGGTGCCAAGAAGGCACAAACTTTGACATCATGCTCACACAAGTGCGCACGAAACTACGAGTGCACGTGCGGCTCATGTAATTTCAGCCCATGCATAGCCTAAAGAATTAATCTCGACTAAACCATTCATCGTCCGCTTCATCAACCATACTTACAAAGTTGCTTGAAATTGTTGCACGGTGAAGGTGTTTGCGTGAGTGCGTCCTATCAGTCTTGTGCGGCCCCTCTTTCATGATAGCAAAGATGAGCCGGCGTCGATATAACTAACGCGCGCTGCTTCACGGGGGATCTCAGACTGACAGCCGCGGAAAGGAGGGGCGGGGCGATAAAAGAAGCATGAAAGGGAAGCATGGATGTGGCGCAGGGTGCTAGTTTGGCGGAGGAAAGTGTACGACTGCATTTTGTGTGTCCACACTGGATACGCTGCGGACGAGAGCGTTTGTAAAAAACTGACCTTTTTCCACTAACGATCTGCGCATGCGCGGGCTGCCGGTCCACCATTCTTGGCAGTCGCCTCGGGCAAATTAAAAGGGTGCCCCGTCAGCTTGCTGCTTGGGGAACGGCTATGCTTTCTGGCACTGCACGTTTCCATTTCCTCTTTTTCGACAGCTTGTGGTGCATTCGTACGAGCCCACAAAAAAAGGCTTTCAAAGGAAAGGAGCAAATAAATTTGATGTTGACCACGCTGCCAGCACATGGCTACCAGTGAGGGAGTAACGAAAATAAAAAAAGCGCGCTTCAACACTGCAGATTAGTCACGGGAACGTTCACCTGCTACCGTGACATTTACGTGAAAGGTACGGGTGACGGCTGGGTGCGGGAGGGACTGCAGGAACAGGACATTTTATGCACGAGTTCTCCGAAAGCTAGACTTTTTTTGGGGGGCCGTGCCTTAGGTTATTTTTAGTTGGCAGTGGCGACCGCTCGGAGGACCGGTACTGGAAAAAGGTCTACTGGTGTCAACCGTGCTGTCAATGTGCACGAATGCAGCAACTTTTGAAAAGAAATTAGAAACATACACTTGGGTGAAATTGCGATGCGTTTTTTTACGGCGGATGGGGCGACCTGACCAGGGGAAATTTTATGTCCGAACGAACAGCGACTGCTTCTGAAAAAAGGACGGGATCCGTACCGAGGATGTCTAATCTACTGAACTGCACGGCGCTTTCAAGGCCGACGTAGGTGACCCCTCCCCCCCTGGCTAAAAAAGAAAAGAGAAACAGCCGTGTTTTTATTTTAGAAGTCGTCAAACTGCCCATTTCCGCGAAGGTCAAGGTGAACATACGAAAGCGGCAGCCGAGCCGCTGCTTTCGTTCGGCTTTCAGCACTCGAAATGGCAGCCCAATGACGTCGGGGACAACTTTCCCCACGTGGCGAGGACGCCTCAGATGAGAGTTCGTTCTGGCCATCACGGCGAAGCAATAAAAACATGCGGCGATTCGCCAGCACAGCCATGTGCCTGTGCAACGTCATTAAAATCATCCTGCATGGTTTGTTGTATTCGATTGAAACGCGAAAAAAAAAAAAAAAAAACATACAAACGCGAACATCTGCGGGCTTTTTGCGATCGGATGCAAAGACGACGGAGCGTCACGAATATAACGAACCTACTCGCACTAAAGCGTTGTCCCGAGCGCGGTACGTCCAAGATGAACGATGTCTCAAAACTGGGAATGTCACCGTATACACCAAAGTTAACGAATGGAAAGCTAAAGCATATATGACGCACCCACCAAGTAATCTGTGACCGCCTGCTAGACAAGGAAGGCTACACACACCGCCTCATCTTTGATTGGTGGCGGTTCTTTAAACTACAGGCGGTGTCGAACAGCTCAAAACTGCTCCATTTATCAACCGATAACGAAGCTGTGCGAAGGTTTTTGCTTGACCTAGAAGTGTTCGGCTCCGTGCGCACCGTCGCTTCAGGCTAGCTAATTTCCTTGTCACGGAACCGAACCACGTGCAACATCAAGTCGCACTTTCCTATTTCCAGTATCTCTGGACCGTTAACTCTACGTAAGATAGCTCGCTCATCCGTGAATTGGCAGCAGACATGAGTGTTTCCGTTGGTAAAGCACATCAGGAAGTCAAAATAGAACGCGGCCCGGCCAACGAGGCTCGTTTATGTAACGTGCGTTCGTTAGACGGTTAACATTGGGGGCGTTCTCATGCGCTAGACGCAACACAACCTGTTTAGATCGAAATCAACTTCGTTCACCACGATGTCAAGCTAAGGTATCCGCCGCATGTCGTCAGAGCGCGGGGCGGATTCGGCAAACACGTGTAGGCTGTGCCACGAAGTCATGTGGTCGCAACCGAGCGCAGAACACTATGAGAAACCCGCAGATCCGGTGAATTATGCGTCGGCGGAGCCAGCTCGTGGACGTTCGAGCATTACGTGTGGCGGGAAGGCACGACTCACCTTTAAAGAACACAAGACGGTCTCCTCGTGTTGTAAAGCCCGCCGCTCGAAGCGAAGACGACGGTTGCCGCCGTCTGGGGTAACAATAGCCAGCGAAATTAATCCCGGGAGAATTCGTCTGGACACCAACCAACCGACCACTGCTGCAACACCGGCGGCGCACACTTCACAGCGGGAGCAGCGTAGCTAACGCATCCGACGTCCAGCACAGCGCAGAGGCGAACGCGGCTGACTGCTTCCAAGAGCGGCAGCCGCTCCAGCACGCGCCCGAGCGACCTTCCCTCTCCGAGCGGGTAGAGCGCACGCTGCTGCCCGACCGGCCGACGCCGATTCAGAGCCCTCGCGCGACGGCGACACTGGCGGGCAACGGGAGGAGGAGGAGGAGGAAGAGGAGGAGGCGGAGGTAGTGCCGCTTGATTCCCTCCCCTTCTGTCGTTACGTATCCCCCTCCGTGCCGGCCGTCAATCCAGTCTCGTGAGGGGATATCGGTACGAGCTTATCCTAGAAACGCGTGAACTTTTCAGACCCTGCCAGCCGTCCGCTTGAGACGAGACATTAGACACCTGTCTTCGTTGGACACTTTTCACATCAGATAAGTGGGCTGAGAACGAGCATCAGTTGCACTTGAACGGAGTAAAGATGATCGGATGAAAAAACAAAACAAAAAAAACTACCAGGGAACGTGCCGGGCGGAAACGAGGCGGCAAACTGAAATTCAGCCAT
The DNA here is from genome assembly GCF_048455015.1 of Haemaphysalis longicornis. Classification (NCBI taxonomy): domain Eukaryota; kingdom Metazoa; phylum Arthropoda; class Arachnida; order Ixodida; family Ixodidae; genus Haemaphysalis; species Haemaphysalis longicornis. Next base: position 1,431,737 of record NW_027526296.1, read on the forward strand.
TGTTCTTTTCTTTTCTTGCATTCATTAATAAAAGCCGGGTGGGCACGCTCCCTGGAATACGCTGTGCGCCAGCCCCGCCAACACCTGCCAGTGCCCCTACGCCAGGGGCCTTTTCAGTATTTCTTTCCCCTTCTCTTTTTCGTTTTTGGAGGGAGGGTGCGCTGTTTGGGGGATGCTGGGGCCACACTCTCTAATCGTCCGAGGGGAGTTGTACGGTAACGCAAAAAATAGGCCGTGTCCGAGCTAGCTCGTGCATGTTTGAACGTGAACGACGCAACGATGAGGCAACCGTAACACAACTGAGCCGACAGGTGGAAAGCTACCAACTTCGGTTCATTTTTGCTGTTCATGTCAGGGCATGTTATGGCCGCCGCCGCCGCTGCCGCCGTCGTCGCCGTCGTCGTCGTCTTCTTCCTCCTCGTCATTATTATAAATAAATAAATAATAATGACGAGGAGGAGGAAGACGACGACGACGGCGGCGGCGGCTTATTATTATTATTATTATTATTAATCTTTTTTTCCTCTCAGTGTGCCAGCACGAAGGCTTCAGCTGTTCCTGGGCACTATAATAAACATTGAATGATGGATTGATTGATCGATTGATTAGTATCATTACCACGAGTGCCGGGTGTTGATTAAATATTTTGAACTTACTGATCACCAGTGTTTAATCACATAACTAATCAGTTAATTAGTTTTGCTAATTGGGAGAAATATCATCTAAGAATAAGCATACTACTCATTTCGCGGAGGCTGTCTTTCCTTTATTTTCCACCCACCGAAGTTGCAAGGGAAGTAAATTCCCGCCCTCCTTCTGCACACGGCTGCAAAAATTCGTCGTTGTCGTTGGCGTTGTACTACAATGCAGGTCAGCGTGACGTCATCAAATTTGGGCGAACTTACAGGCCCCCTGAAGCTCCTGACTTGTATCTGTTCCATTCCATGTGCGGCTATTCAGCGCCGGACGACGGCATTACAAAGCCCACGCTCGAGCGACTCCCAGATTGCAAGGTTGGCCAGCCGGCGTGCGTAAAAGGTAAGCGTAACGTGAATCACCGCCTGCAGTTATCTTTTCTTCATTCACTCCCTTCTTTATTTTGTCTTTCCTTACCCCCTTAATTCTCCCGTAGGCTGCCATTAGAGCGCAAGAAGTGATAACCATCGCGCGACTGTTTTCCAGACGGAAAGCTGCGGTCATCTCGAGCGAACATGCTCCGAATGCAACCACGCGCTGAAGGCGTTGGAGCAGAGTTAATTTGTATGCAGCGCAGGGTTACTACACTCGCGCGCCCGGTTTAAAGGTCGGACGGGGAGCACGGCGACAAACAAGCTGCGTCGCACGGACGTCGTTAGTTTTACGGCAGAGTTTTTTCGCCCATGGTACAGAAAAAGCAAAAAAAAAAAAAAAAAAAAAAATTGTGGCGCCAAGCACAGTTCTCATGAAGCAGTTGCTTGCGTCTAATGAAGACATTGAGGGGGAAAGTTACGCAGTGGTTACGCGGCAGAGTACCGGGAATATGTATTTCGACGACGCAGGCACGCAACCTAATTAAGAGCGAAGAGAAAGCAGTTGCTGCTATTTCCGAAGACCCTTGCCATCCTGCTGCCGAGCAAGAGTTAACGGGGAAAAAAAATTCGCGTTAATTTCCCTTTCGGAGTAATTGGTGAGAACATTGAATACGTGGCAGCAGATGTAGGTATATGCGAGTGCAGACGAAGGAGTAAACACGCACTTCTCAATATTTGCCCCCTTAAAGCGAGGAGCGAAAGAACGACGATAAACATTACGAATAACGGAGTAATCAAAGTGATGACTCATGAGGCATAAACGACGAACCTCCACACACACGCGTACGCACGCACGCACACACACACACACACACACACACACGCGCGCACACGCACGAACACGCACACACACACACACACACACACAAACGCGCGCGCGCGCACGCACGCACACACAAAATAGTACAAAGACCAGGGCGCCGCACACGCATACATCTACGGTGAGTTGGAATTATCCGGGGAAAAATTATCCTGACAAACTACCCCTCTATACAGAAGTATTTTTTTCAGGATATTTTTTTCAGCTTTAGTGACTCCTTTGTACGATGTCGTTAAAAAGAAAGAACTCTACAATGGCGTCATGAACATATTTCCATGCGTTCTGCAGCCAATTAAACTTTAGTCTGTTCAGGCCAGAACATTATGCTCAAAGAACAGAAAGAGGCAAAAAAAAAAAAATTGTGCACGTGAGTGGCGGTTGCACATAAATAAAAACCAAAGAACACTTAAGTCAGCCAAAAGTTCGTCGATTGGGCAAAGCCTTACATGCGTGGATGTTTTAACTCGTTGGCAACAAAGCTTTGCCTTTTGGCACAGAGAGACGGTTTATTGAAAAATGAAGAAAAATAAACTGCCCAGCCGGTAGCTGTCTCTTTGCAAGGGGATACCTGTATTGACTGTAAGTTTTGGTTAAGAGAGAAGGGGCCTACAAGGAAGATAAAAGAAGGAACCGACGCTCCACCGTCTGCAAAGAGCGCAAAAGGTGTCAGCTCGGCGCTACATGTATTGCAACCATGTTTTGGCAAATTACCTCAGGAGAGCCTAAAAGTCATGTTTGAATAGGAAGCGCGCGCAGCCGGCCGGGAACGAGAGGTCTGCGACAGTGATGATGATAATGTTTCAATGCTTCATGGCGCGATGCCGACAAAGTCAAAGAGCCCCATGACATTAGTGAGATGGGGTGTTAAAATAGGGTCTGTAATATAATGCATTTGATTAAAATTTTACCGTGCGTGCAGGGTTGGGTATAGGACTCTAATTAAACGATACATTAGGCATGCGAGCGTGACGCGGCAAGTTGTACGCGGGGAAATCACGCAGTGCATGTGGCGAGTAGATCACTTTCAGGTTTAGTTTGGGCATACTGGGTGTGTTGACATGCCAAGCTACATTTGCAGCCGTTCTGCCCAACGCTGCGAACGGATGTGCACTTGAAGAAGGACTGCCCGTCAGCGGGGTAGCGGGATGCGACATCCTGCTCTCGATGTCTCGCATTGATCTCCCTCAGGATAAGGTTCATCGCAATGCCAGCGCTTTATACTGTACTTCAATTTTGTGTACCAGCGCCATTTTTAATCTGTATCTATCCATCTATTCTCTTTATGTTCGAGGTCAAAATGACCGCTGCATGAAACCTCTCCGATGGCCATCACTATATAAGCACGCATTCTGGATAACTTCTCGTCGTTCGGCCTCATCATATGGTCTGGGAGTGCCAGCATAACCCAGGCTTGAAACCAATTCCCAGCCCCACGTACGAGCAGTGGGAGAGTGAACGTGCCAGTTCTGACCTGAATAGGCAGTTACGGCTGACCGAAAGGGCGAAGACGGCCGGTAGAACCAATGGAGTCCATGGACTAAGGAACCCGCCCACCTACCAGCTCTTCAGTCGACTAAAGTTTTTCTTCCTCCTCCTCCTCCTCCTCCTCACAAGCCCCGTCTTCTGCCATCATGTTCAGCATCGACCTCAACCAGGTCGTGAATTCTCGTCATTCGTATACTCAGGCCACATTGGGCCCGTGTGTTCCCCGTCAATGGTATTCCTTGTGACGCGCGAAGTTGCTTTGATCACAGAAAGATTTTCGTTGATATCAGTGTAGTATAAGGAAGTGGTTTTTATTATTCGTGTACCTCCAACTCTTCTGTAGCTCTTAGCTATCGTCATGACCAATTGTGCGCAACGCAAAATGATAAAAATCTTAGTTTACTACCAAAAGAGGTTCTTCCCCACTTATGTGCTCGCGCTGAGCCAGAAACCGGATCCGATCCCGTCTCAGCCAGGCGGGAATTTCCGTAGCGGCGCACAAACAACCTCTGTGCAACAAACTCGCCTGTAAACCCGACAGATCAGTGTCTTCAGTGAGTGAGTGAGTGAGTGAGTGAGTGAGTGAGTGAGTGAGTGAGTGAGTGAGTGAGTGAGTGAGTGAGTGAGTGAGTGAGTGAGTGAGTGAGTGAGTGAGTGAGTGAGTGAGTGAGTGTAATAACACGGATAGGCGGGCTAGTTGGTTTGACATCTTAGCGGTAACTTTTGCGCACTCGATACGAGGACACAGGAAAAGATGACACGAAGACAAGAGCAGTCGGGAAAGTCTTGTGTCTGATGTGCCACCCCAGAATGCGCACTTCGCACTCACATACTGCAATCATAGGGACGGTAACCGAGGGATCTGGAACGTTCACGTGAGGGTACATAGAAAGAGAGCCCGAAAAACTAGAAATAAATTGTAATAACACGGATAGGCGGGCTAGTTGGTTTGACATCTTAAAGGGGCCCTGAAAGGCATTTTGAGCACACTAAAAGAACTAGCGCAATCGTTAGATTGGGTCGTCAACGTCACCTGTGCCAAGTATTACTCTTTTACGCGCAGCGGAAAGCTCACACTTTTGTTGCAAAGTTTCTCGCTTTTTTCTCACCCTTCCCTTCGTGTTTTTGGACGCCGCCATCTTCACATGTCTACGTCATCGATTCCCAGATATTCGTCATGAGCTAGACATCCTGCTATTGGGCGGCTTTTTCGCGCACTTCCGGCAAAGAGATGAGCCGTGTGCTCAGCGTCGGCTCGCCGGCTGATCTGCCAGCGGAGTGCCGGTGTGCTTGGATATTTTACGACAAACGAAACAAGTGTAAACAAACGCTTCACCGTTTGTATTGAATGCAACATGCCATAACACGACATGGATATTCTCTTACTTGAGTACGTTCCATAAAGAAAGCGTTGAAGCCCCGTGGCACTTCTTTCTTGCAGTCGCAGATAACGGCCTGAGCCGAATGCCCGGGTTTGACGCATCCATTTTATTCAACTTCCAAACAATCCAGAGATGCGTTTCGAACGAACACAACGTCACAACATGCGTTGCAAGTCCGAACCGCGATTGACAGACGATGGATTGCCTCCTCCTGCCCCTTGTAAATTTGGCACTCACCTCGCGCGCGGTTTGCGGGGACGAACAGCAAGTCACTTAACTCTGGCGCACAAGCCGAGATGGCTTTTAGCCACGCACACTGCACATACCCCATGCGAGGTTGAGTCATACGCCGCACGAGAAAGATAATCCAGACCATGGGAAGCACTATCCACCCGCAGAAGCACAACGTCGCATTTCATCGCGAAACAAAGGCGTCCACAACACACACACACCATCGCCTCCTGTAATGCCAAACGCATCTCGCACTTCCAAATGAGAGTGAGTAGTATGCCTGCAGTGCCCATATGCCGCGAGGTGGGGCCCCAAGCTGAACCGGGATCACGCAACCGTAACTGACTTCTAGAGCGGTTTGTGCCTTGTTGCCAGGGCAACCCATGTTTCATATTGTCAAAGAAATGGTGCTCGCTCCAGCGCTAGAAAGCTCAGAGCCGCGGCAGAGCATGTTTTGCCAACGTTGCCGCTCTCCACCACGCGTCGCCCCAAGCTGAACCGGCGTTTTGTGCACGGGTTCTGTATAGGTCTAAAATGTCTTTTTCACATGCCGCCGGCAGGAATTACCACCGCCACAAAATAAGACCCGGCACCAGCGGGGCCACATCTGATACGCCGCTTTTTGGATAAACAGTGCGCTGTGCATCCAAGGGAGCGAGCGCACAATCCTCCGTGCGGCTGCGAGTTCGCCGCCGATAAAAAGTCACGTGCCGCCGATAGCAAAGTTCTGCAGCAACGTACACCGCGAAAGGGCAAGGCCAGGCCGCCGCACACATGCGGCCAGATTTTTCGTTCGCTTTTCCAGCTATCTCTATGTTTCCAGCCTTGAGCGGAGTGCGGAATTCATGGTGTCAACAAAGCTTGCCCGTAGCAGACGGCTGTGTGAGCAGCGCAATAGCGGAAGTACGTCAGCGCCGAGGAGCGCAGCATCATGGGAGGGAAGGCTCACTCGCCGTCAACAGCGGAGAGTAAGTTGAAAGGAGGAGGAAACGCGGCGCGACGATAATGCGCGGTTTTCGATTTACGATTTCTCAGCTAATACTCATCGCTTTTACAAAATTCTTGCGGGAGGAGATTGCTAATACATTGCTTTATTTGGTTACATGTACATCCACGCATCGGCGGAAGGTATTTCAGGACCCCTTTAACGGTAACTTTTGCGCACTCGATACGGGGACACAGAAAAAGATGACACGAAGACACGCGCTTGTCTTCGTGTCATCTTTTTCTGTGTCCCCGTATCGAGTGCGCAAAAGTTACCGTTAAGATGAGTGAGTGAGTGGTAACAAAGTACCAAAAGTAAAGGGAAAAACGAGTTCTCAAGGTTTACATACATGGACACTAAAGGAAAGTGTAAACATTACCTAGTTGCTAGCACCAGATTGAATATTAGAATACGTCGGCCATGTCCTGAATTCTGGAAAATTATGGCGCATTTTTTTAACAAGACGAGAGTGTTCGAAATTGTTGCTTCGCTCGCACACCGATTTGCTGATGTAGGCTTTGACGTCAGAGTTTATAGTTTGCAGAATTAAGTTCAGCGGATTCTTAGCGCGTGTCACCTGCACAACCTATGCGTGAAAAAACACAAATTCAAGACCAACCGTGAAATGGGAGGAAATCTTCATTTCGATGGCTGAGATTTCATGAAAACACGATGTAAACCAGTAGGACTGACTGCGGTTGGTAGCCTGTGCTTCGCTGCCGCCCGTTACAGATGAACTCGGGAATTCTACAATCCGTCATATTTTGAATTACACGAGTTAAACAGCACAATGCAGCTATAAATAAAACTTCGATAAACTCGCTTCAGTTTTCCTTGAAAAAAGTCTATCAATTATCCTCGCTATTCTCAGCATCGACAAGAACATGATGGACGAGTTTCGGCACCTCGAGAACCACCGCCTACTCACCGTAACACAACAGTACTTGCGTGCCTTTGCCACCGGTGTGGACCCGGACGCGGAATTCCCCCTGGCGCTACTAAACACCAGATCACTCAACATAGCGGAAACACAATGGAACCACACGGAACCCCCATGATGCTTCGTATCCTCATCTGGGTTCCCCACGGGACGATGGTGTAATTTTTTCTCTTATCTCCGTCACCAGTTGGTGGAGGGGGCCGTAGCGCTGGGCTGCGCGTAAGCCCTGTAAGGCAGCCTTGGAATCAGAGAAGCTCGCCCAGTTTTGAGGAGTAGCTCCGATGACATGATCTAGAGGCGCACGAATGGCGGCAAGTTCTGTAGCTGTCGTGCAGGTTGGTAACTCAATTTCCCCGTACGCTAAAAGAAGCGATAACCGATTTCTTTTGCTGGTGCCGTGCCCACGAGTGTTCTTTGGTCTACTTTCTGATTGCTTGGACAGTGCTCTTTTGTTGCTCATGTCGGGCGATGTTGAGTCCAATCCAGGTCCCCCCAAACCAACGCGGTCACAAACTAACGCTAGTGATGCAAATAAAACACCAAGTCGGACTTCTGAAGGCGCTCAAGCTGATGCGCAACAGAACGAGATCCTCGGCATCCTAAAGGAGTTGCAGTCCCAATCAGCAACAATATCTGCGAGCCACAAAGAAATAAAGGAAACTATTGCGGAAATTCGCAGCAGCCAGCTCAAGGTAGAATCGGCGCTGGAAACTTTTGACAGCCGACTTACCGCGGTAGAACAAAAAATGGCCAAATTAGAAGATTTTATGAAAAAGTGGGGCCTGCTACTGGCGAGTTCGATCACAACCAAAACCAGAATAATCTTTTGCAATCTCGTCTTGACGAACTCGAAGACAGAGCAAGGCGTGATAACTTGTTGTTTCATGGCATCGTTGATGCTAAAGAATCCTGGGACGAATCTGAAAAAAAATCTTGAGCCTTTTGGAACCCCACTTTGATGGCGAGGTGACAGGTCAAGATATTGCGCGCGCTCATCGCCTGGGCCAGTTCTCACCGTCACGGTGCCGGCCAATAATTGTAAGGTTTGCCAACTTCAAAGCGCGTGAATAAGTTTTTTCTGGAAGAACTAAGCTAAGCGAGCATGATATCAGAGTGTCAGAAGATCTATCTCTCGGTACGCGTCAAGCCCATAAAACACTGATTGAATTTGCCAAATCCCAGCCTAACAATCCTTCCTTCAAACTTAAATATAAAAAAATCCTTCTAAATGGCAAATACTACTCCTGCGACCCTGTTTCAGGCAAGGTAATTGAGTCAGGCCATTTCCCTGGGGCCGAAGCCCGTAACCACGCCCCTAAGAAAGATAACGCACACAATTCTGTGCCATCTCCAGCAGCTTCTAATCTTGTCTCAGTACCCAGCACTTCGTCCCAGCCTGTTGTGTCATCTGACTAACAACTACTGAGGGGCAGTGGCAACCAGTCCTTTTTATCACGAGCATCGGTCCTTTTCACAAATATCCCAAGCGTAATCAAAAAGCGCACCGAAATTTCCGCGGCAATTCACTCCTGCGCAGCTGACATTATCATTCTAACCGAAACATGACTCCATAGAAACATCCGTGATAGTGAAATTTTTGACCCTCCCCTAACGTATAACTTTTTCCGTTGTGATAGGGAGGCGAGGCAAGGTGGCGGCGTTTTAGTGGCCTTCAAACCGCATCTTGAATCATTCGCTCTTAACATATCTTCGTCCTAGGAAATGATATGGGTATGGGTAAAACTGTCGCATCGTAGAATAATATTAGGAGCCTGCTATCGCCCCCCCCCAACGCCCCAGCCACATTTGTCACTGAACTTTATGACGCCATAAATATTGTAATCACCCGCTATCCCTCATTTCCCGTTTTTGTGTTGGGAGACTTTAATTACCCAGGAATTAATTGGTTTTTACCAATCCCTTTCTCAAGCCAAGCATTATCCATTAACCAACAATTTCTCGACTTATGTGTGCACTTTAATCTAACTCTAATGGTCTTAAAGCCCACTAGAATAACAGAATAACAGCTACGACTGCTACAATACTGGATTTAGTGTTCACAACTTGTCCTGACCTATGTTCCGAGATTATACATATGCCGAAATTAAGTGGCCATGCTTTAATCAATTTTTCGATCAATTTACCGGTACAAAAGGTGACAAGGTGAACCAAAATAATAAGTAATTACAGCAACGCCGATTTCACGAGAATAAACCACAAACTAGACGCATTTTTAAGTAAATTTTTAAACGACTTTGATGAACGTACTGTTGAGTCTAATTGGACCCTTTTCAAAAATCAAGTAGCACACCTTAGCAACCGCATCATACCCGTTCGAGAAATTTCTTATAACCCTAAGGCCCCTTGGTATAACCACAATATCAGGCGTTTAGCGAACAGAAAAAAAAAAAAGCGCTTTTATCGCTTAGCGAAGACGACTGACAGTGAATTGCGTTGGTCACAGTACCATGCAGCAGCTGAAGAATACGTGTCCGCAATTAAAAACGCGAAAACGAACTTCCTTACTAACCCTTTACCAGACATGCTGCGTAATAACCCTAGAAAATTTTGGAGCGTAATAAACCCACACGAGAGAACAACAGTAGCCCTGACTGATTCAAACAGTGAACCGATACCGGAATGTGAGTGTGCTAATGTACTAAACAATGCATTTTCCAGTTGTTTTTCACGCACATTAACCTGTGATACGCCAGAATTTCATTCTTATGATTATATCCCGATGTACCCTGTGCTCATAGATACCAATGGAATTTGTAAAATCATTGACAGTATCAAAACATCGTCCGCTTTTGGTATTGACTGTATTAATCCAAAGTTCCTCAAAATAACTAAGCAGTTTTGTAACATTATGTTATCTAAAATTTTTCAACAATCATTAGACGTCGGTGAACTGCCATCGGACTGAAAAATAGGGAAGGTGGTTGCAGCATTTAAATCTGAGGACAGACATTCACCTTTCAACTATAGACCCATATCAATCACCAGCGTTCCGTGCAAGATCCTTGAACACATACTTTTTTCTAACATAGCAAATTTTTTGGAATTTAATTCATTTTTTCATCCAGCACAACATGGTTTACGTAAGACTTTTTCATGCGAGACGCAACTACTGCTATTCACTCACAAACTGCATAGTATTCTTGACCGTAGTTGGTTTGCTGATTGCATCTTTTCAGATTTTGGGAAACCGTTCGATAAGGTGTCGCATCGATTACTCCTACTAAAATTAAGAAATTTGGGTCTTGATACTAATACACTAAAATGGATTGAAAATTTTCTGACTAACCGCCGACAATTTGTAGTGGCTAACGAGACAAGCTCTTCATTTGAGCGTCGGGTGTCGGCACAGTATTAGGGCCACTACTTTTTCTCATTTATATTAATGATTTGCCAAACTGTATTTCTTCCCCAGTCCATTTATTCGCGGACGACTGTGTCCTTTTCCGTGAAATAACCCCAATTAATGATGCGCATGCGCTACAGGATGACATTAATGCTATCTCTTCCTGGTGTGGTAAGTGGCAGATGACCTTAAACGTTGACAAGTGCAAATCCATGCGAATCTGTCGTGCCGCTACTAACCCGTTTTCATATCACTTAAACGGCACCCCTCTGCAATCTGTTTCATCTTACAAATATTTTGGCCTTCATGTTACATCCGACCTATTATGGAAAGTTTACATCGAATTTATCGTCAACAAAGTTAACCGCATGCTTGGCTAGTTAACACGCAACTTTAATTCCTCCCCTTCGTCCTTAAAACTTCATTTTTACAAAAGCATCGTACGCTCGCAACTTGAATACGCATCATCCATATGGGATCCTTCCACGGAAACTTACTCATTTGCTGGAAATGGTTCAGAACAAATCGGCACGTTTTATTAACTCGAACTACCACCGAACAACCAGCGTAACCACAATGAAAAACAATTTGGGCCTTCCACTACTAAGTTCACGTCGCAAAATCGCACGTCTCTGCCTCTTTCATAAAGTTTTTTTTCCACAGCACTTTGCGAGATTGTTTAATCACTTCGCCATCATATGTATCATCGCGTCTGGATCACACGCGCAAAGTCGGCGTCATCAGTTGTATTACTAAGGCTTTTTTTAATTCATTCATCCCGCGTACGTCCAATGACTGGAACCACCTTCCACGAGACATTGTAGAAATTAACGATGTGAATTTGTTTCGCTATGCATTGTGTAGTGTTACTTGAGTAAGTCTTGTTTTGTGCACGCGTAATTACTTACGCGTGAAATGTATTTAAATTACTGTATTACTCCCGAAATGTATGTACGTGTACAAATTTGTATATCTGTAGAAATGTGTTAAGTATTTTCTTCTACATTGCTCGAGCCAGCTTGGTAATATTTTTTTAAATACCTGCCTGTTTTCATGCTTTTCCCCCCTAAACCCACTCCCCTCTGTAATGTATTACCCTGAGGGTACCAATAAATAAATGAAAAATAAATAGCCAACACGGAATCGAGTTGTGGCAAAATCTGCTGGCAAAACCACCGCACCTGCCGAACTGGATGACGTGAGCCATCCGTGTACACATGTTTCCGGTCATTGTACCGTTCATGCAGTAACAGCAACGTAAGCTGTTGAAGGGCCAAGGATGGCAAGGCGGCCTTTTTGCCGATTCCCGGAACGCTGAGACGGATCTCAGGCTGTGCCAGACACCACAACGGGAAGGACGATGCAACCGCGGGAACGTACCTGGACGGGATTGCAGCCCTGTGCCTTGTGACAATGGCTGAAAAGGTAGATCGTGGTCGATTCTGAGGAAGCTGTGACAGATGGTGAGATGGCAGCCTCGTGAGGAGCCTGATGTAGAGGCGTAGTGTTTCATTAGCCACGTACGTTCCTATTGGGTGTTCCTGAGCGATGAAAATGGTGCCCACTGTTGATGCACAGCGCGGCAAACCAAGACACGTACGCAGAGCCTGCGCTTGGATGCTCTGTATTACCTGAAGGTTACTGGTGCAATTATTTGAAATTGCTCGCAAGCTGTAACGCAAGGTTCCTAAAAAAAGTGTTGCAGCATTCCTCTTACCGATGTTCCCCACATCTTTCCAGCAAGAAATCTGAATATGTGGCCAATGGTGGTAATTAAGTTTCTTCTTAAGGAAAGACACAGGAAATGTCCCTGTCAATGATGACGCCAAGGAATTTGTGATGGCTGGAGTAGGGAACCAACCTCCCATTGATCTTGCTGGCATTTCGAAACATGGTCTTGCGGGTAAATACAACAAGCGCGCACTTGTCACCCGAGATACTAAGACCTTGTTTTTGCCGGTAAGATCCCGTTAGATTAGCCGCCTTTTAAAGTCGTGCCCGTAGCTGTGGTCGGTTGACACCCGAAGCCCAGAGGCAAATGTCGTCGGCATAAACGGAGACGCAGACATTTTTTGGGGAGAGCGTGCACAAGTCTGACGATCGCTAGGTTGAAAAGCGTTTGACTTAGCACCGCACCTCGAGGAACACCATGTTGGATGTGATGTTGGGCCGTCCTCCGTCATGACATAAAAAGATCTGCCGGAAAAGAAGCTTCCTATCCACCGGCAAACTCACCTACCAAGTCTGAAGTGCTCCAGAGCGTCTAGAATAGCCTCATGAACGACGTTGTCATAGGCGCCCTTAACGTCAAAGAAGAGGGCTGCTGACACGCGTTTGCGACTTTTTTCTTGCTGTGCAAACATTACCAAGTCCACCACGCAGTCTAAGAAGGAACGCCCGCGCCCAAAACGGGCCATAGCTTCAGGGTATATATTGTTGTATTCGAGGTACCACTGCAGCCGCGTGAGTATCATTCTTTCCATGACCTTGCAACGGGAGCTTTCCAGGGAAATTGGACGATATGATGGAAGGTCAAGGGGAGACTTTCCAGGCTTGAGTAAGGGGTCCAGACGGCTTATTTTCCACTCCGGTGGAACGATGTCATCCGTCCACGTCTTGTTAAAGATGTCCAAAAGCGTTTGACGTGCTAAAAGGTGTTGTGCCTAAAGGTGTTGTGCTTAAAGGTGTTGCTAAAGGTGTTGTGCTTAAAGGTGTTGCTTGTGCATTCTTTGTTGCAAACGTTTTATTTTTCTTTAGAAAGCATAATACATGCTCTCACATGCACATATTCTGAGTAAAAAAATTATTATCGCACGATTCATGAAAACAGGATTCGGTTTCGGTTTCCGGGCGCCGATTCAAGCAGTGACGTCACAGAGTGTTGGGAGGACGCTCCACGTGTGTCTACCATGCGGCGCTGCGGTACGCTGCGACCTTACTGCGGCGTCTGCTCCCGCACACACGTGCTTGGCCACGGAAGTAAACACGCCGACCCGTCATGTCAAGCCGCGACAGCTCCGACACAGACTCTTTGTCTGCATCCTCGGATGCAGACAAATGAAAACCATGGATATGCAAACCATGGAAATGCAATTGGATATGCAAACCATATGCCCATTAAAAAACGCTGAAAAAAAAAAAGCTGCCCCCGTTGCCAATTGAACCTGCAACGTTGACTTGCGGCCGCGACGCGCGAGACCACTGCGCCGCGGCACAGTGTTTACAGCTAGTTTACAGAATTCTTGGTTGGTAAACTGAAATTTCTTAAATAGCGCTTGCGCAGCAAGGTTCCGCGAAGCCCCCGCATTAGCTTATCGCGATCAACTCTGCTCCTTCGCAAAGTGTGGCCGGCTGCGACTGCGATTTTGCACTCTAGGGATAGTGCACCGTACTTTGATTTTACGTTAAAAACCTTGGCCGATATTGATCTCTTATTACACAAATTATCCTACGTAACTCTTCTTCTGCACGAAAGTGACCTTATATTTTCCACAGGCGAGCGATCGCACACGCATGTGCAGCTTGCAGCTTGGGGTAGCGGCGTCGCCGAAGAGCACGGCCCGGGACGGCCGAAGCGTCGAACGCCAAAACACGGATCGCATTAGCGCTAGTGTTGAGTTGTATTGGCTTCCTGGACCTTACTGAGTTTATTACACTCCAGAAACTAACAAAATAGAGCCGCATTCATTGCGGCACGAATGTTGTCGGGGCGCAGTTTTCGCTTCTCGGTCGATTCCCAACGACGTGTCGGGCGACCGGTTTTATTGGCGTCTTCGGTCAGCGAGTCAGTCACACTACGGCGACTTTCCATCGGCCTACGTGTTTCTGTCGCCGTCGTCGTAGTGTGACAACGCGGTCTGGCAAAACGGCAGTTGGCCGATGGTTTGGCGACTCATCGGCGTCGCCGTCGTGTCAGCCTAGTGTGTCTGATACGACCAAGTGACCAAACAAACTGTGGTAAATGGACTTCACGTTGACGTCGCTCGAGTCGCTAACGTGGTATGACGTCACAAACTTTGTTATGCTGGCCATTCACTGACGTCATGGTTAGTGGCGCTAGCGATGGGTCCCGATCGCCAGAAGAGCTTTTAGGTACTTTTTAAAAGCGAATAAAAATATGTATTAGGCGCTTGCTGCACCCAGCACTTCGTGTTGAGGGTACTTGCATACAGCGAAAGCCTACAGCAGTCTTTTTACAGACTTAAAATTTGGTGGCACAACACCTTTATGAAGGACTAAGGTGTGGAGTCGGAGACTCCATCGGGACCCGGGGATGAGCTACGCAGCCTGCAGGATGCCAGAACTCAGCAAGACTTCCCACGTCAGCATGTGAGGGCGCACCAATATTATATACGCCCTCCACGAGCAGGGCCGCATGCACATTGCGCTGCAGTATCTTCCGCATCCCATCGTAGGCCGGGTCGGGATTACAGATGCAAGTTCTCATAAAATTTTGAGGGGCGTGAATAAAAACTGTTTTTTCACGTTTTTTTTTTTCAAAAAAAAACATGAAGAAAAGACGATTACGCACAGATCTACAAAAAAAAAAAATACTCGACTCACTTAATTCATAAGGCGAAAGCCTGAGATGTCCCATCAAACGCAAAAAGCGACCGTAGTTGCTGGTGATTACACAAATGGAGCCAGATTAGGGCCACCGTAAAAAAAAATAAGCAAATAAAATTTACATAACAACACATTTGGGTTCGAATGTGTTTTGAACCCGGTGTTGCGATGAACGACGACGCTGGGTCTATTGCGAAGTACGCGCGGACGAAGTTTCGTTTTAATCGCGGATATAGATTACGTTCTCCAGTGAAACTTACCGCCATATAGTGAAGCCTTTCGTGAGAAGAATTGTTTCAGAAGTTAAGTGAAGCAGAGAAAAACCCGCAGCGGTTGCAACACACGCTCATTTTAGTGGCCAGGGAGGCAGTGGCATTGGGTTTAGCTCTACACACCAGCGAGACGAACTCAAAAACAAAGAACGGTAGGCCGTTGCGCCAATGTTTTACGGCCACCACGTTCGTTTTTCTTCTCAGTGCTCTACTTCGGACAGACGAGGCCGAAGGTGCGACCGAGTCGGTCATTTGGTCCACGAGGTCGACAATGAGCAGAAGGCCACGGCCGATCGACAGAAACCAGGCTACACCCTCTCTCTCCGTGCAACCTGCTCAGACCCACAACCAACGCTCGTCGCAGAGTATACACAGCACTTACAGCGAAGCGCTTGCACGCCGGTTCGACCGACGCCGTTCCGAGCAGCAAACCCCAAATAGACGCTGGGGCCCCGCGAAGGGGTAGCCCACCGTTGAGACGACGTACGACGAAGACGACGACGACGACGACTGTCGATTGGCCTAGAAAGAAAAGTCGCACCGCTGCCGAAAACCACACGCCGCGTGATCTCGTTTCACGCGTGTGTTGCGGGCCCCATCCGTGCGCAAACGTGTGCCTCGGTCCGCGCAGGGATCCGTTACGGTGTGTCCGAGTGGGACACGGAACGCGCCGACAAGGAGGAGACATCGGAGCACTGTAAGAGGGCGAGCTCGCAACCGAACGTCGTAAACGCGTGAAGAAGGTATAGTAAATAGAGAAATGAACACGAGGCCAAAGACAGGGTCGAGGCAGTAAATAGCAATAGCATCAGCCGCGAGGTGTAAAAAGAGTGAAACATGGTGGGAACGAGTGCAACTATATGCAGAAGGCAGAAGTAGAAGGCCACGCCACCCGCCACGGTGACTCAGTGGCTATGGCGTTGTGCTGCTGAGCACGAGGACGCAGGTTCGATTCCTGCCTGAGCCGCTCGCTTTTCTGATGGAGGCGGAAAGCAAAAAACGCCCGTGTGTACGAGATTTCGGCGCACATTAAAGATCTCCAGGTGGTAAAAATTTATCCGGAGCCCTCCACTACGGCGCACCTCATCGCCTGCGTTGCGTCGGCGCGTTAAAACCTAGAATCAATGCCGAAGACTTTTAAGAAAGACCGCAGTGAAAACGATAAAGGACCCGCCGCGGTGGCTCAGTGGCTAAGGCGTTGCGCTGCTGAGCACGAGGTCGCGGGTTCGATTCCCGGCCGCGGCGGCCGCTTTTCTGATGGAGGCGAAAAGCAAAAACGCCCGTGTGTACGAGATTTCGGCGCACGATAAAGATCCCCAGGTGGTCAAAATTAATCCGGAGCCCTCCACTACGGCGCGCCTCATCGCCTGCGTTGCGTCGGCGCGTTAAACTCCACAATCAATCAAATCAAATCCGAAACGATAAAAGCAGGTAGCGGCGAAGCCAGCACAAGTCCGGCAGTACACACACAACTCAGCAGATATTGGAGCGAAGCGACTATATAGAATGCGACGCCACAGTCCGTAAACGGAGCATAACCGAAGACACGGATGCGCGTGCACAAATAACGGGGAGAAAATCGTGCTGGCGATACGCGGAACGCTGCAGAAACTCACATGAGCCCAGCGGGCGTCTCTCGAGGACTCGATATAAAACTCGCTTTTCTATCCCTAAGAAGTCACTGGCACAAATAGACGCAAGCGTTCATTACAATGTACACAAGTAAGCGGACGTGTACGCACAAAAGAAGGAGGAGAATGGGGTCAACGTAATGCGTTGGCACGAATGAAATGCGATAACACACGCTCAGCGTAAGAGCGGTGGCTCCGTGCGCAAGCGGCTTTCTTCGGGCGTACAGTATACGTGCACAAAGAAATCCGCCCTCGCACGCGTCGTAGGCACCGCGCGAATTCGGCCCGCGTGACGAAAAAAGGATCCGTTACGGGCGCTATTCGGCAAGAGTATTACGGAGCGGTGCCGATCCGATCTATATCCAGGACATGGAATGGTCACGCCGCCGCACAAGCCACGCACTCCTCAGGTCGGACGACCTGCTTCTGTTGTTGTTGTTGCCGTTCTCGGTATGTGCGTGTAACACATGCCACTGTATTTGTTACAACCGTGGCTCTTCAATGTGTGCGCATTCGTGTCGCCGCGCTCAACTAGGGCGGCGGAGTGCACAGGAAAAGCCCGACGGCTCCATTCTTGGCCGTGCTGACGGAGTTCGGGACCTGCGTATGGCTCAATATGAAAAAAGTGAACTGTTCGAGCGGGTAACGCTTACGTTAGCACGCGCTTTGCTTCTCAGTTGTACTACGCGCTTTGTCGCTATTGGCGGAACACTGTAGATGCGCGGAGCCGGAAGTCATCTATGAAATTTGGTAAAGGTCCGCGCGCACGCACGCGCGCACACATGCACACACAAAACGAAACCACGCTAACTGCGCTGGAAAGATAAGGTCTCCCACGTAACGCAACAACTAGCCTTTTCATGTTACATGGCTGTATGCGAAAATGCTGTCCCTTTGAATGGATCCATTGATTAGCCATGACTCGGTTTTTTTATATCTGCGCTGAGAGAGAGAGAGAGAGAGAGAGAGAGAGAGAGAGAGAGAGAGAGAGAGAGAGAGAGAGAGAGAGAGAGAGAGAGAGAGAGAGAGAGAGAGAGAGAGAGAGAGAGAGAGAGAGAGAGAGAGAGAGAGAGAGAGAGAGAGAGACTTTAATCACAGTTGAAGTGAGCATATTTGTGGTCGGGGTCTTCAGTCCAAGACTCCGTTGGTACGACCGGCTGTCTTCGCCCTTTCCGCTAGCAAAAGCTGCGTTTCAGGAGAAGAGCTGGCCAGCGTACTCTCCCACTGCTCGCGTGAGGGGTTGGGGATGGGGGGAAGATCTGGGTTCAGTTGACATTCCCAGACAATATGGTACAGCGTGCCTGGTGCTTGGTAGTGACTACATATGGGGTCGTAAAGAGTAGGGTGGATGGCGTGTAGTCGTGTTGGGTGGGGGTAGGTATTAGTCTGTAGTTGTCTGAGGATGACTTCCTGTTCTTTCGTGGCCTGATCGGTGACTGGGGGATAGAGTTGTCTCGCTAGTCGATAATGTTGGGTGTTGTCGGCGTATGTGAGGAGCGGTTGCCAGGTTCGCTCCGACTCTTCTTGCGGTGCCCAGTGGGCGAGTTCTCGGGCCAGGACGTGTGCCGTCTGGTTGCCGCGAAGAGCAGAGTGGGCCGGGGTCCAAATGATTGTGACCTGCTTCTGAATTTCGTGCACGCGTAGGATCGACCGGGAGGCGTTCACCTCTGAGACTAATTGGTTCACTTCCGCTGACGTTAAGCCCAAAATTGTTGTCTCTGGTGTCAGCTCCGGTCGTTTCGATGTACACAGCGCTTCGATAGTGGTAGTATTTAGTAAGGCCATTACGCAACAGGGCGAAATTGGAATTGCAAAGAAAGGAAACCAAGTCTTGAATCCTGTGGCCGGTGCAGCTTCTAATGGAGGAAATAATGTCCAGTTGGATGTACCGAGCTGGCTTCTGAAGACACGGTGAAAAATATGGCGTCTAGTCGGGATACAGTTGGGATCCAAGAACCAAGTTGGGATCCAAGCACGACCCAGACGCCCCGTTCTCTTGAAGCAATGGAACACACATTGAGCGAGGCAGTGGGCATTGCTTCGGCTTTCTCTTCACCCCAGCTATCGCCGTCTGTCTGCGCCCATCCTATTCTTTATTTACAACACAAATTTCGAGCCGGAACAGTACACAAGGGTTATTCTTAGTCGTCGCGCAGGTTTTGTCCGATACTAAATGATGAGCCGAGCTCTCCGAGACCACACCACGTTTTGGCGTACACCGTAAACCGGCCAGGGACGCTCCCGTGGAAACTCCGCACCCCAGACGAACGAAATGACTGAATGGCCGGGGCGTGCTCGAAAGGGGAAGTCGAGCAAATAGAGCGTGCGGGCGCCGACACGCACGCAGGCGTTGCTCCGCAATCCATTGTGTTCTCAGTTCGAACGCGCACTCTTTTTTATCTTCCACTGTGTAGTGTGCTCGGGAAGGAGTGCCTTCGTTGAGCTTCGCACGCTGTGCAACAAATGTTCCCGCGGCATGTTCCGGTGGTGGTAACGGCAAATGTCGGTGGCATCGTAAGCCGAATATAGGAGGTCCGTCTTTCTCGCCGCCGCCGCCGCACAAGGAAAGTGCCGCTTGCACAGAAGCCCCGCATTTGGCACGCTCACTTCAAGCGGCTTCGGCTGATCGATCGTGCGCGCCCACCCAGATGGCAAAGCGCTGTCCGCTCATCTTTCGGGCGTCTCCCCGCCGCTCTAAGTAGGCTCCAAGGAGGCAACTGAGGCGGGCAGACGGGCTGTGCAATATCAGAAAAAATAAAGGACGACAAACGCTGAAAACTTGCTGCTTCCTCGTAGGGAAATATGTGAAGTCTTGTGTTGTAGCCTCTTCCGTCCGGTGTCCTACTGACCATTTTCTGACGGCGCACGTCTATTATCATGCACCACAGCTTGATGTTGGGCGAGCTGAGTACAAATTATCAATTCGAAAACAACGCGGAGATCTTGGACGGTCCCGAGAGAAAACAAAGACGAGTGTTCGTGTTTCTTTTTTCTTCCGCCCAATTTTCCACGCTGTGATCATAAACGTAAATTCTCAGACAAAAAAGAGAACCTGCTGCCAGCCACTTCAAAACGTATACGTCTCGAAAAACGTTTGCAATTTTTTTAGCGCCTTCGATTGAGTGATTATAAGGTATAATGCGCCGACGCTACACAGGCAATGATGTGCGCCGTAGTGGAGGGCTCCGGATTAATTTTGACACCCTGGGGTGAAAATTAATCCGGAGCCCTCCTGTTTAGCGTGCGCCGAAATCTTTAACGCGCATCGGCGTTCTCGCTTTTCGCCTCCGTCAGAAAAGCGGCTGCCGCGGTCGGAAATTAAACAAGCATTCTTCAACGCCTTAGACACTGCAATTGAATCAATTGAAACATCTACGCCTGACTGCAGTTTTTCTGGGCTCTTCATTACATCCACCGGCCAAGCACTCTTATACCGTCTTGAGCGCCCAACATTATCTACATCTGCTGAGCTTCATGCCATCAAACTAGCACTTCGCTACATTCTCCGCCAGCAGCCAGCACAGTGGGTAATCTTTACGGATTCGAAGGCAGCACTGCAAACTCTTCGACGTGCCAGCTGCTTCAGCATTCACGAAGATATATCCCGCGATGTCTCTTACCTAAATCATCTAGTTTGTGTCGCCGGACACCGCGTGATACTGCAGTGGATCCCTGCCCACTGCGGCATCATAGGCCATGAAAAAGCAGATGAGGCTGCCAAGAGAGGATTGCAACTGCGGAACGTGAGGAACATTTTCTTCACGAACCACGATGCCTCTAGGCTAGCAAAGGAGCTTGTTTTCAGGGAAAGAAGCACCTTCTGATCTCTCCCGGAAAACCAGCACCCATTCCTGCAGCATGTCGACCCAACTTTGGCACTGAGGTTACCGGAGCGACTTCCACGTCGGCTAGAGAATTTGCTCCATCGCTTACGTCTCAACGTGGCGCTAACACATACCTACCGCTATCGCCTTGGCCTAACCTCGAACCCCTATTGTGACAACTGCGGTTCACCAGAAACCGTCGAGCATATTTTGCTGGAGTGTCCTACATACTATCAAGCAAGAAACAACCTCGCACAGAAGATCGAGTGCCTCAACCACAGTTCCTTGACTTTAAAAGCACTTCTGGGACCATGGCCATCTCACTCCTCTCAGCGTAAAGTGCTAACCGCATTATTTGAATATCTCAATGACATCGGCGTCGCTGAGCTGATATAGAACCAGACCATTCTTGCACTGTACAACCGCCCATAGACTTTTCACGTGTCGCACTGACGGACCCCAACGCACACGCTTCCTCCTTTTTTTTCACTTCTTTTATTTTCTCCTTTCTTCTCTCCCTTCCACCTTTCTTCCTATTGCAACTTTTTCCCTCCTCTCGTAGCCCGCAGAGTAGCATGTCGGCGTTAACATGCCGGCAGACCTCTCTGCTTTCCTCTAATAAAAGCTTTCTCTCTCTCTCTCTCTCTCTCTCTCTCTCTCTCTCTCTCTCTCTCTCTCTCTCTCTCTCTCTCTCTCAACGCCTTAGACACTGAGCCACCGCGGCGGTTTTTTAACAGCGACGCTGCTTGGCAATTCGTTGATTCCGGCATTTCACAAAACTCAGTATACCAGCAAAAAAAAAAAAAAAAAAACAATCACCGACACGATTCGAACCTGCACCTGGTCGATGAACGGAGTCAGACAGTTGTCTTACACCTTTGCTACACGAACGTTAGAAAGGACATTTGAGTCGAATATGGCCTTCGAAATTTCAAATGCCATTCGAACTTCGAGGAGTTCCGCCGATATACAATTCTCACAGGGAGTTGAACGTTTCCGCGAAAGCTCGCCCTATTTTGGTGTCTCCACTGGTGCCCTGTTTCGTTTTAGAGGAAAATTTATTTTTAGAGCTAAAATAGCAAAGAAACCAACTATTAGAAACCAACAAAAAGAAACCAACTAAAAGAAACCAACAATCTACAAGTGGGCGCAAAACATGCACGAGACAGCCAGGTTAAGTTTTTTTTCTTTTTTCATACCGCAGGTGTTGAGAGTACCAAGTTACCTTGTAATCGTAGAGCGAGTGATAGAAAACTAAAGCAAGTGAACAATTATGAAGATCTTGCACTTTAAACGCTTAGACTTACTCGTTAATAATTGCTTTTTCAATAGGGCATGCAGAAACTGCCCCCTAGGGTACGACCGTTCGCGTTTCAAAGGCCTTTGAGAACCTCAAAGGTCGTTGGTGGTGCTTTTTTGACTCAAATGGCACTTCGACCGAAGGCCTTTGAAAAAAATCACGCCATATCCACGGAATGAATGATGATAAGTGGGGCGAAGCTCGAGAGGGGAGATCATCGGTAACCGTAACTCTCCCGTGAAAGTTCGCCCGTTACATCATTGAGAAATACGTAAGACTGTGTGCGTACATTGTACAAATCAACTTTTATTTTCGGCGTCAATGCTCCCAGGCCCAGACCTGGTGAAAGACCCCGCGCCATCGAGGACTACCCCGCACCTCACCACAATTTGTCACGTAGGATGGGACACAACGGTAAAGAAAGAACTTTTATTTAGGGCGAACTTGTGCCCGAACAAGACGAGAGGAAACGAGCAAAGGTCCTTGCGTCTCGTTCGATCTCCGAGAACGACTGCCTCACAGACTGCCTGCGTTCGTGGCGTGATTTCTTGCGTGATCTCCCCCTCGCAGTGCACGTGCGCTCGCGCCTCCGTTGGCGCTGCCGGTTGCAGCCGGTTTGCGCTGCCGGTGGCAGCCGGTTCTTGCGCGTGCAACGCGGCCCACTTTGCGACATCTCCGAAAGCATGCGGCGGTCACGTACCACGAGACACAAGGGATGGACAGACCCATGGCTTTAGGAGCTTCGCCCCTAAAACGTCGTGTAGCACGGGTATTACCCACGGCGGGTTCATACCCGGGGTTCAAACGGCTTACTCACTCGGCTGTGACTGTGGGGAGAGGAATCACGTCCCGTGCTGGACACAGAACACGTGATAGGGTACAAGTTGCACCTGCGGGCGCCTAGTTTGAGGGTGCGCGTTCCCCGCAACAATGATGCAGTAAAGGTCGTTGCGGCAGCGAAGAGAAAGCAAACCGGCTCCAATTGCGGTCTTAAACCATCGTGAGGGTGGTGAAGGTTGCACGCAGCTCCGCTATTTCAAGTTTCACGCGTTAGTGCGAGCTTCCTTCAATTTTTAGCACCTTCAGTATTGCTGAAATTTCATTGAGTACGCAACTGCAGTCGGAAGCTGTCTCCGGCAAGCGTTTTTCGAACATTCTTTTAGAAACCCGAATTCGTTGAAAGCGCACAATGTTTTTGCGGAACCAGAATACTAAGGATGAAGTAAAAAAGCGAGCGATTCCGCCTCCGACTACAGTAATTAATGAGCAAAACTGCGGGGAATATCGGGTGAACAATTTAGCACGATTGAGCGTACGTCTCAGGTTGGGGAATTAAAAAACAAGGCATCGAGAATGAACTCCTGATCCCTGTTGAGTACACGGATATTTCTTGAGACTTGATGATTGTTGTATTTATGGCAGCGCCAAAGTAGCGACGCCTCTCCCTGTTTTTTTTTTTTTTTTGCATTGCTGCTTTCGCCTTTCTCGGCAGGGTGGAATGCGGTCCTCGCCGGAACTGTCCCGTTCCCAGAAATTCGCGGCCAACCCCAGCTAACGTTCGGTGTTCTGTTCCGGACCGCTGAGGCGCTGTCCGCCGTCGCCGTCATTTTGACGCTGGAGCCCAAATTTACGGCAAAAGGACCACGGAGGAGGATGAGGAGGAGCGTCGCTCAAAGTCGTTAGCGTACTGGAACGTCTTGGAACGTCTCTTGCGCTGCATGTCAACGCTGTCGTCAATCCCTCTGAGTGGATATGTGTCATTATAAGAAGGAAGAAGAAAAGGGAAGAATACAACATAGTTGTGGGTCTATCCATCTGGAAGTATGTGTCATGTTATAGATCGTGCTCACATAAAAGTGTAGCCGACGACTTCTTCTCTTGGAAACACTGAAAACCGCCTTGACGGTGCCCGCCGTGTCTGAGCATGCGTCCCCATCTAGCAGAAAAAAAAAAAAAAAAGCTGACCCCGGCGTTTGTCGTCTGCGCCGAAATTAGTCGATTCTCAGCCGTTGTGTCAGCGAATATGAATAATCGCAGTGACATTTTGTGATGATGCTTTACTTGCCCTTGAGAACTTCGCATCACCACTGGAGAATGGAGCCGCGGCTGCGAAAGGAAGCGGCACGACGCACAAAATATCTACTCTGCAGCGCAGTTGCCCGCGAACACGGATATTGAGCAAAGAGCGCCCGCACCTTGCCCACAGCGGGGTCGTTTAGCACGAAAGCCGAACGTTGCTTCCGAAGAAATTGGGTCCGTTCACGCACAAGCAGATTGATAGTAAACAGTAGCGTAGCAGTGAGTGGATTCTTAGCTGGGAGACTAGCCACGTCAACCGGCAAGTCGCCGAGCATACAACGGCTCCTTAGCAACGGGACGCACAGGCACCGGCATGGTGGTGCTTAGTGTCACTAGATAAGATACAGAGTACCGTCGCTGAAGCACGCAAGTGAGCAACAGCGGCCATTCTGGTGTTTATCAGTGTTGCCAGATTGCCACTTGTGCGGTCTCACCGCTAACTTTGACGGGGTAATTTACAAACAACACTGCCAGGGACACAGCAACACGGCATCTTCGGACACACTTCTGCAGCTGAAATGCTGAGAATCGCGTTATCTTTGGTTCGCATTCGGAACGGCGTTAGTCGCGCTCGGCCGCAGAGTAGGGAGGACAAGTTGAGACTACCACAGTGGACCGACAGAAAACTCATAGACAACAAAATGGCGGTGCACATGAACCGTCGCGGTGTAAACAAATGTCACGTGGGGCGAACTGACCAATGATCACGGCGGTGGCACGGAACAATGGGAGAAAAGAGTGCCGAGACTCTGCAACCTTATCTATAGTGACACTAGTGGCGCTAGCACATGGTTGTCGGCATGCGGGCCACGCTATTGAATACAACCTATAGTGCGAATTACTCCGAAAGCGTTTTTTGGCTAGGTTGGTCCAATGCACCTGTAATTACTTCCTTCGACTTCGGCCAACCCCTCCCTTATACCACGGGATACGCACATCGAAGCCCCGAACCACTCCAAACGCGGCGAGTCACGGCAGACGGGCGCGGAATTCAATATACTAACGAACCGCCGTCCTAACGCAGACTGCGGAAGCGACAGGAATATCATCGGGCACCTGGCGCCCGCGTAATAGGGGACAGGGCCACAAAGTCAAAATGCAACTATGTTTAAATTGAAAGCGCTAATATTTGGTAACTCAATCAGTTATATTCCAGCCACGTAAGACGCTTCCTTAGCCAAAAAAAAAAGAACAATGCAAGAAATACAGTAGACTGACGATAATTAAAACTGGGATAATTCAAACTTTCGGTTAATTCAAAGAAATTTTAATATTCCGGTTGGCCCGGCATGTTTTCAATGTATTTTAAAGCGGCTTATATTCAAACTGCTTCATTAGGTAAATTCGGTTAATTCATACTTTTTGCCTGTCCGTGCGGGAAAACATCTGCTACATTTGCTGCTTCTAGCTGCACATTTGCATCCTAATCACTAACAGTTAAAAGCCGATTCTCTGCGTATACTTGTCAAAGCAATGAACTGACTGCGCTTACTGGCGTCGAAAACTTTGTTTTGAACTCTCAAGCAGAGACGAACCAGTCATCCATTCGTTTTTTTTAGAAAGTACGATTTTACCCTTCAGTACTGCGTGTGAAATATTGTACAATTAAACATATGGGAATATTTCATGGTATGGATGGTATGTTTCCCTGAGTCGCACTTGTGAGAACTTCTGATAATTCAAACAAAATCCCGGAGTTTCGTCGAGTTGGAATTATCTCGAGTCTACTGTATTGAAAAACTTTCAAACTTCGCGCTACAGTGAGAAAACGCTCCATGCGGTTCACGCTTTAGAGTTGAAGCGGCACGATCAAACGGAAGTAGAAGCTTTACTACATCAGCCCACTCATGTTTTTTGACGGTGGCTTACGTCACTAATTACACGAACAAGTTTCTGTAACGTCATAAAGGCATCGTGTGACGTCACAGAGGCCACTGCCTTATGTATTTTGATATGATGTTACATCCCTCAGCGTGAGGTGGAACAGGTGAGCTTACAGGAAACTAAAATGAGATGCTTGCAAGCGCTTCGTCACCAACGAGGACGAACTCTAGACGTCAAGGTGGTTGGCCTTAGGGGACCCTGGGTAAGCGTAGATTACAAAGTCGCGACTTGTTAGGCTAAAAGCCAGCCTTCCCGTTTCGCTGCACTAGAGCTATATATGGGCTACCGCCAAAGATCATGGGAGGGACTACTTAAACTCATGTTATTACGTGACATGCAGTAAATAGCGTGTAAAATTCCATAGATAATAATTCATATGCATACGGTAAAGACTTCTGAATTGAAGCCCAAAGTTACCTACTTTTATATCAACGAAATCTGCATGACTTTACCGTTATCGGTTTTTATGTTCGGAAGTCCTTACGTGCTCTTCCTGCCAGACATCTAGCGACGATGCGTGCCGATGCCGCTGACTTTTAGACACTTCCCTCGTCGGAACACCCCCCGCCCAGTGCCGAGTAGCAACCCGGGCTCTACGCCTGGGTAACCTCTCGGCCTTTCCGTTCGCTTTTCTCATCCCCCTACTCCTCGAAAATCGCGTTTCGGTCCATGAAGTAACGCGTTGGCCCCATAGGTATAAATGGGCCCTTGTGCCTCCATATTAAAGCGAAGCTTTTTACCTCTATCCCCTCAGGGTTCTGTCGCGATCATTGGTGTCAACAGAAAACTCCCGCAAACAAATAAAAGAAGTTACATGCACCACCAGGAACCAAACCTGAAACAAATAGGGAAACAGAGAGAGAGAGAGCCCGCTGTCTTACAGATTGATCTACGAGCCCACGCGGAAACAGGGCAGACAGACGGTGCACTCACCGAGCACATCTGTGGGTTTATACACTGCGTTCTCGCTGAGTGCCACGTGATATTGACACGCGACCTCTCCCGCCGCTGTGCGCTCCGCGCACGGCACGTGTAGCGGCCGTGTGCGCGCCTTGCGTATGCGCTAGGAGATATAAAAAGTAAAGGAAGCCCACACCAACGCACGATATGTCACTTCTCCGTCTCTACCGCCCATTTCTTCACCTCCGTCGGCGGCGGCAGAGACGAAGGAGAAGTGAGATCATCTAACAGCGGGCTTGAGCTACCTTTAATTTTATATAAAAAAGCGCTTCCACTCATGTGCTTCACCAATACAACTCAACCAACCGTGGTTCATGAAACATGGATTGATTTAACCTTGGCAAAAATTATTTCTTTGAAGTAATAAAGGGTGCGGTTAAGTGCACTGCACTTGTCTCTTTGTAGAGCCACGTGAGTTAATTCAAGTGATGTCGCATGAGTAATCGCTGTGGTTGTCGTTTACAGCTTCGCTTTCCAACCAAATTCAACGGGTGGATTGGTGCAGATTTTTTGTTATAAATGCTTTACGGCCTCTAAATTAAATGCCTTCCCTGCATTGTATTTGTGTATAGTAGTGAAGCCGACATTAAAGGGTCACTGTGAATCGCACTCAAACCCGCTATGGAGTGACTCGGCCTTCATAAAGGCGGCTTTTCCAAATTGCTTCCATGTACTGCAGTGAACCCTACCAAAAAAAAAAAACTAACTAAATACTGTTAAAACTGCGTCTAGGAGAGACGAGATAAAAGCTAAACAAGAGAAATAGATAAAAAAGTATCAGACAGAGTGTTACGACAGTAAATGAGCCATGTAAGAAACCTTAAGGGGAATGCGTAAGAGCGACGGATGCGAACGGCATATTCACGCGAAATTGGAGAATTCCGAATAGGAGCTGTCTTATGGCATTTCTGGAGTGAAGAGTCTTGTCAAAGGGGACATGCATCGTTTGGCTTGTTCTTAGCAAAAAGTTTGAAGTGCTAGGAACCTCGTCCCTGGCGAATGCAACTTTTTATCCTTTAAGACGGCGCCCCAAAGCCCGGAGTGTTTTGATGCATGTGAACACGCCCGTTCCCTCTGTGGCGGCGTAAACACGGCGTCATATGACTGCTCGAAGAAAGGCTCGCTCCATTTGGCGACTTCCTTTATGATACCGTAGCCCTTTGACGGGACGCCGGAAAAGCGGAGACAAATGCGCGATAAACGCCGCTTTCTCGTGCACGCCCGGTCCGTTTTGTAACGCGTATACATACATAGACGGGAATATCGCGAGAGATTTTATTCCCTCCCCTGTCTATTTTCGGAGTGTGGGCACCTGCGAGAACGCCTACACACACGTCCATCCTGCCAGGATATAAGAACGGGGTTCGAAAACACGACACAAAACTACTGTATGCAGGCCTCTTGAAGTGTAGCGAGGAGGCCGGCCCGTTGGATAGTCGTCACAAAATGAAGCAACGACAGGAATTGGGACGCAGGCGTGCATTAACAGTCCTTATATAGAAGGTTCGACGAAGACACGTTTTCTAAGACTTTTTTCTTCTTATTTCAGCCTAGCGCAGGCGCTCGCACTTTGAGGCTGGGAAATTTTAACCAACTCCTTTGGTCTCTTGGTTGTCGGACACTTTTCCTCCGGATGTATGAGCAAAGGAAAACTACTGCGGGATGTGTCATTGATATCAAAGAATTACCGTTATCAGAGGGGCATCAAGAACAACACGACAAGTTTGCTTCGAAACAAACGTATTCACATGTATTCTTCGAAACAGCCCCATCAGGGGTTTGCTCTGCAGCCACACAAGGGCACTTCTTTTAAATTTCCTTCTTCAAGTTTCTAAACTTTTATATCTGTACACAAGTTATGATGAGGATTACATGGCAAGGTTGGAATACGTGAAAGCTGCAAAGCATACTATTATATTGTACACACAGACGCACGCACCCAGATGTATATATATATATATATATATATATATATATATATATATATATATATATATATATATATATAATCAGCCTATCTACGCCCATTGCAGGGCAAAGGCCTCTCCCATCCCATAGATCTCCAATTATCCCGGTCCTGTGCTCTGCGACCAATTTATCCCCGCACACTTCTTGATCTCATCTGCCCGTCCAACTTTCTGCCGCCCCGTGCCACGCTTGCCTTCTCTAGCGATCCACTCTGTTACCCTTAATGAACAATGGTTATCTTGCCTTCGCATTACACGCCCTGCCCATTTCTTTTTCATTTCTACTAGTATGTCCTTAACACGCGTTTGTTTTGTGACCCACTCCGCTGTCTTCTTGTCCCTTAATGTTACACCTATCATCTTACGTTCCATTGCTCGCTGAGTCGCCATCAATTGAAGTTGAACCCTTTTAGTGAGCCTACAAGTTTCTGCTCTGTAGGTGACTACCGTTAAGATGCAGCTGTCACACACTTTTTTCTTCGGGGACAATGGTATACACTGTCATTCATTATCTGAGAATGCCTGCCGAATGCACTACACCCCATTGTTATCCTTCTAATTATCTCTGCCTCATGGTTGGGATCTAGGGTCACAACTTGCCCTAAGTAGATATATTCGCTTACCACTTCCACTGCCTCGCCATCTATCTCAAACTGTTGTGCTGTCCCCAGGTTATTGATCATTACTTTAGTTTTCTGCATATTAATTTTCAGGCCCACGGTTCTACTCTGTTCGCCCAGTGCGGAAAGCATGCTTTGCAATTCGTCCCCCGAGTTACTTAGCAAGGCAACGTCATCAGCAAATCTGAGGTCACTGAGGTATTCTCAATTAACCCTTACTCCCACCTGTTCCCAATCAATGTTCTGAATACCTCTTGTAAACATGCTGTGAATAGCATTGGAGAGAATGTGTCTCCTTGTCTGACGCCCTTCCTCATAGGTATTTTACTGCTCTCCTTACGGAGGATGATGGTAGCTGTGGACCCCTTGTAAATATCCTCTAGTATTTTTACATAATGCTCGTCTACACCCTGATTCCGTAATGTCTGAATGACTGCTGAGGTTTCGACCAAGTGAAATGCTTTCTCATAATCTATGAAGGCTATATATAGGGGTTCAGTATACTCAGCGCACTTCTCTATCACCTGATTGATCGTGTGAATATGGTCCATTGTTGAATAGCCTTTACGACACCCAGCTTGTTCTTTAGGTTGACTGAAATCTAAGGGGGCAGAAATTGTGTTAGCGATTACCTTGGTAAGTACTTTGTTGGCGACTCACAGTAAGCTGATCGGCCTGTAATTTGTCAAGTCCTTGATGTCATTTTCTTATGGTTTGCGGTAATGTTCGCGTTCTTCCAAGATTCCGGTACACTCGCGGTCACGACGCATTGCGTATACAGGTTTGCCAGTTTTTCAAGTACAATTTGCCCGCTATCCTTCAACAGGTCAGCTGTTATCTTATCCTCACCAGGTGCTTTGCCCCCTTGCATTTCATTCAAAGTTTCAAAAGCCTTCTCTACTTCTTCTGTCGTTACTGGTGGGATGTCTATTTTCTCTGAACTACTTCTTCGTTCCCGTTATATATATGCAAACTCAGGGTGATGAAGCTTTCGAAATCGCGGGTGGTGTATGATAGCAGCGTAAAATCCGGTTGTGCTAGAAGTTGAAAACGAGCTGTTTGCACGTCTCCGGCCTCGTTATGTTCTCTTGCGCGCGCTCTCCTTCCGCGAAGTAAAAAGTTAAAACAAACCTCCGCAGGTGTTTGGGAATGTGCTTCCCGGTAGCGCTCGGCTGGATCGGCTTCTGGCTTCCCGTTTCGCGCAATAATCTGCCACCCGTGAAGCCACGCGAGACGTTTAACGGACGTCACGGAGCCTTCCGGATGTTATGCACGCCAGCTGAGATCTCCGCTTTCCTCCGAAAGCGGGCCGCAAATAGACTCGCGTTGCAGCCTGCATGTGGTGTGCAGTTCCCACGCAGAGTTTTCTGCGGAATCACTTCCTGTGTATAACGCACGTATTTCGGATATTACGCTCCCAGGACTCGTTGAAAGAAAAGGAACCCTTTGCTTCGGAACGTGCTTGAAGAAACTTAAACGCTACGGATGAAGGTGTTAAACAAAAAACTCCGTCAGGAAGTAGCACGACGCAAACGCGAATCTTGCCACGGGAACCATCGATCGCCAAGTTGTATGAAGAAGTGCCCAATGGTTTAGAGCGAAACTACACTAACTCCGCTCGTGCGCACAACGCTAAACCAGTTATAATTTTCGAAACAAGCGCAATGAAATGATACAGAGGCCAAGCAGAGTGTCTCGAATGTCTTAATTTGTGGTACCGTATTTGCGCGTGTGTAACCCGCACCAAAAATGCGATTTCGCGTGTGTCGCCCGCACCAAAAATGCGAAAATTTCAGCGGTGAAGAGGTGTGGATTATACGCGAGGTATTTACTTTCGTGCAGCTTCACCTCAATGCGCGTTGAGCCGTGATGCCCCTACAGAAGTAATAGCGACTAAGCCACTTTATTCCCATTGCCAGTCCTTAGTTTGCGCACACAGTTCAACAATATACCAACCTGAAAAAATGAATTCGACAAGTCATCTATATAGTTTCGTATAGTCTGCTAGGTGAGCTCTTTTGCTTAAACAAATGTGTAATGTTGCTTGAGAGGTAGCTTTGGTCCATCCCTCTATGTATAAAATATGAGGGCGGGGATATATTTTTTATTCGTCGACGGCAAGTGGAGGTGCGGGATATAGGCAGGGGAGGGTTATACGCACGAAAAAACGGTATTCTACTTCAAGCTTATTTTTGTACGTGGCGGTATGTTGTTGGCCTAGTAGGTGCTGCACATTTATAAGAGAAACTGCGCATAAAGGATGTGACTGTGAAAAAGGAACTACAGCAGGGCGGGCGCAGATTTGTACACTTGTGGCCGTGTTGAATTTATGATTGTCCACGCTTATATGTGGCAGTGACTTGAGAAGGAAGACGCTAAAGCTGACAGCTGACACAGCAAGATGAAAAAGAAAGCAAACAAGTCACAAGCTCGTACAGGAACAGCGCTAATGTTATAAAGGCTCTCGAAACGGCATTTGTTGTGTCGTTTCGTTTGCGTACGAGTGAGTGGACCTTGCGTGCATGTCCCCCGTGTCTGTGTGAGTTGGGTGATTTTGGCACTGCGCCCGACCGAGCTCCCGCTCACCCTCCAAATTTGAAAGAAAAAGGGATCGCTTAAATTATGCACTCCATAAATGTTTGTAACTGTTGGGAGAACTGCTTATTTGTTTGCTAACAGATCCTTTGCTAGCGGGAGCCGGAGCACTGGGTGATGCTTCTGTTCAGAAAAGAGTTCTCTCTGAGTTTAGCATCTCGGTTACAAACCTGCACGCAATTGGCAGCGGAACATCGTGCACGCGAATTCAATATTCGAAATGAACAAACACTATTACAAAAAAAAAAAAAAAACGTATTCCGACACCGGGAATCGAACCCGGGCCTCCTGGGTGAGAGCCAGGTATCCTAACCACTAGACCATGCCGGAGGACGGCGGTCGCATCCACATCAGCCGTAGTTGAAGTAGTATACCTATTGTGCAACGTGGCTGCTGGTGCCGCAGGTAGTAACAGCTTTTGTTTTACGCGTGAGATCGCCCATGCCCCTCCTTTGAACATCCGCGTCGCGTAGATATGGAGTTAACCAATAACGCTGGCATTCGGGACGCGGATATGCCGGTGTGTCAAGCACATCACAGTGTTACCCCACAGGGTAGCACGTATACCTGCAAAGGTGTATTTGACAACAGTTCATAAAAGGTAAATCAATCAATCAATCAATCAATCAATCAATCAATCAATCAATCAATCAATCAATCAATCAATCAATCAATCCGTCAATCGATCGATCGATCGATCATTCGATGAATCGATCAACCAACCTGGCAATGCGGGCGTTTCAAGCCATCCATATGAGTCGGCGGCAACCAAGGAGGAGCGTTGTTATGCAGGGTAGTTCTCCTTTGACCGTTAAGACCTTTAATTAAAGGGAATCGAAAAGGCTGTTTTGTGCCAATAACAACAAATACAAATTTTATCGACAACTTCCAACGAATAATCGAGATATTACAGAAAACACACTCCAAAGTGGCGACTCCATTTCCCCTTTCCGGCATTTTTTCTATGACGTCACAGAATTTTGTTTGGGTGATTGGCGGCCGCCGCATTCAACCACTACCAAAAAACATGGCAGGGAGATTGTAGTGCAGCCTAAGTTCCCCGTTTGCTCGTATCACTTGTATAGTAAAGCCCAGTCAACAAAGTAATAAGCATGCTTTTATTGCCGATTCATGACATGTCACTCTTGCCCATATTACGTCACTATGGCGCGAAATTTGGTTCATTGATTGCGGGGTTAAACGAGCAAACGCTACACGGGCGACGAGGACCACCGTAGTGGAGGGCTCCGGATCAATTTTTACCACCTGGGGATCTTTAACGTGCGCCGAAATCTCGAACACACGGGCGTTTCCGCTTTCCCATGATGATGATGATGATGATGCTCATTAGTGGCTTTCCTTTTGAATCGGAGCGTTGGTGTCAGCAACCGACTCGCCTGTTTATTGCGCTTACTTGCCCTACTCCTAGCTAACCTAATAGATGTGCTTCTCTCCCCCCCCCCCCCATATCCCCCTCATCGGTTGTAAACTCTCATCGCTCCCACCCCCCTTTTTTCTCTCCCCGCTGTTCTAAATTCTCATCCGTATGATTAGTCCGCTTGCGTACCCATCCCTTCCCTACCCTCCATGAGAAAAGCGGCCGTTGCGGCCGTGAATTGAAACCGATGGCGCGAAATTTGAAGCTTGTTCAACATTTTTTTTTGTTGCATTTTTTCGGTTTAGAAAAACGTCTTTAGCTGCTGGAATGAAGCTGACTGAGCTACCGAAGGCTTCTTGTTTCAGATAGAAGAAAGTTGTATTTCGTCTTCATGGCCCCTTTAACGTGCGCCGATATGCTGGCCAGCTCTAGCCTCGAAGAGCAGCTTCGGCTGATCCACCGGGCTGAGGCGGCTGAACGCTCCGACGGGGTCCTGAACTGAGGAAACCGCCCGCTTGACTCCTATCATTAAATAAAGTTTATTCTCTCTCTCTCTCTCTCTGTCTTGCGACAGACGGGCGTTTTTTTCTTTACTCCTCCATACGAAAAGCAGTCATGACCCGCGTCCTTGGGCCCATCACTGTGCCAACGCGCCGGGTGGCGCAGTGACGGGCCGAATAAAGACGGTAACCTGGGCGAGTTGGGTAACATTCATTTTGCCGAAACCACGCGTTAGTCGACAAAGGACAAAAAAGGGGTACACAGCGCCTTTCCTGTGTACCATCCTTTTGGTCCTCCGTCGAGAGAGGCGTTTTGCAATAAAATTAATGCAGATTTTAATAAATTTACAAATATTGAAATGTTCGAACGAAGTATGTTTAGAAGATTATTGTGAAAGCAAGTAAAATACGCTGTTCTCCATATGGCAAATGCCGCGTTATGGGCAGCGAGGTAACGGTGCTTTTTGTTGCGTGGCCGTCTTAGTAGACTCGATTCGTAGAATTGATTGACCCCGGATGCGAATGAGGGGCAAGTGTTTGTCAGTGCGGACGGTAAGTTTTCGCGTGAACGGAAGCAAAATTTGGTCAACTGATGCAGTGGAACCAGGTCGGATAACGGAATGATGACGGTTGTGCAGTTAGGTACTAATACCATTAATTTTCGCTTTGATCTAATAGCAAATATGTTTTTCGACCAACAATATCTTCGGAGACAGAAACAACACGAGCGCTTGAGGCAGCTCGTCAACCCCATAATCTCGATAAAGGCCCGTTCACACGTTTGCGACGAAAGCGAGCGAAAGCGACGGGAATACTGTCGCTTTGTGGTGCGGCGATCGGTCTTGTCGTTTGGTGTGGAGCAATTTTTGTCGCCGCGGCAGAAACCGCGTCGCTTCGTCGCAAGTGTGAACGGGCATTTACGCAAAGGACGTAAAATTTTTATTTTAGCAGTGGAGCTGTTCTAGGGCTGGCCCTGACGACAGTCGCTGCTGATATCGTGTCGCGCTCTCCATGTAGCAGGTTTCTCCGCCGCGCGAGAAGCGGCTGCCACTATGGAAAAAAATCACAAAAAACAAAATAAAAAGGTCGTAGGGCCTTCATTTGACCCTAAAAATGTATTCTCAGCAACGCACTTGTGTTCAGAGGTGAAGCCGACTTTAACAAAATCGGTGTAAGCTTAGTTATTGTAAGCTGGTTTTACCACATTGCCTGTCACGCAGTAAAGCACGGCCATCTGCGGAGGGAGTGTGATTACAGAAAAGGACTCTAACTCTTGTGTTATCTAAATTATCCTAAAACGAATTATATGGCAATTAGCCGTTAAGAAGACTTTACCACGACGCCGAGTGTCATTTACTTGACCGTTCACAGTGAGGTTGTAAACGCTACAGAATTGCTGTTTGCTGTCAATACACGGTCACATACTGAGTGAGTATGTGTGCCGGTACTCACTTACGGGGCGGAAACTTGGAGGCTCACTATTCAACTTTCACGATTCACTATTCACGATTCAACTTAAATTAAGGACGACTCAGCGAGCAATGGAACGGAAAGTGATAGGTGTAACGTTAAGGGACAAGAAGAGAGCGGAGTGGGTCAGGGAACAAACGCGTGTAAATGACATATCGGTAGAAATTTAGAAGAAATGGGCAGGGCATGTAATGCGAAGGCAAGATAGCCATTGTTCATTAAAGGTAACAGTGGATACCTAGAGAAGGCGAGCGTGGCAGGGGACGGCAGAAAGTTGGGTGGGCAGAGGAGATCAAGAAGTTTGCGGCGGTAAATCTGCCGTTAGCACAGGACCGGAATAAGTGGAGATCCATGTGGCTTTTTAAGTGGCGATTTTTAAGTGGCTTTCAGACCTTCGCCCTCAACAGTGCATCAAGACCATCATCAAAACAACCGGCATTGCTTGAAAACGTTGTCTTGGAGCTATACACCTCATTAAACTGTTGTGGTGTTCAGATGTGCCGATATGACGTCGGCGTGACGCTATAGCTGGCTGAAGCGTGAAGGGGGCTTCATTAAGAGAACTGCAGGGCTTGCGTGTCGCGCCGTTTAATGGCCCGGATAGCTGCAAGGCCGACCTTGTCGGGTATAGCGAAGGAAACAAATGAAAGTGCAAGGCCGCAACGCCAACTTGGCGTCCCCCGATGACGTCGACAGCGTGTGTGTGACGAATTGCAGCCAAGCTGCCGCCGGGCCGGAAGCAGCGGAAACTGCGGAACGGGTGCAATCACCCGTATAAACAGAGGGCTTTAGCGCTACTGACACAGTGTTCTAAAAGTATACTATGTGATGGGCCGTCATCTTTCTCTGGCTACTGCGTTGCTGCGAGAAGCCCCCACTGATGTTGACTTCGCACCATGTTTAGCAATAGTTCATAATCTATCATATGATGTACGGTTGATTTGTATTCGGGCAGTCTGAACGGCGACACAACAAACTCGTGCATAGACCAACGTAAAAGATGTAGTGTGACCTATATTTTGTCTTGGTGTTCATAAAAGGAAGTGCTGTGCACGCACGTGCGGACCTCCTGTTCAAATTTGCCGCCTTTACCATCGCTACTGCGTTTCCCCGCTTCTAGATAGCAAGTTCGCTTTGGAAACACCGGCGTTCGCCGTAAGACACCAATTTTAAAAAGGTGTTAAAGGCATCCCCCATGTCCGTCTTTAAATGCGAAAAATCGTTTCGCGTGGAAGAATTGCCGGTTCCCCGTCCGAGAGTCAGGCTCACTCCACGTCGAAGCGTCATTCCCGATCCAAGAGCAAGACCCGCTCCAAATCCAGGCGCCGTTCCCGATCCAAGAGCGAGGCCTGTTCGAAATCGGGACGCCGCTCCAGGTCCCGGCACCGTTCCCGGTCTCGGAGCCGTTCCCGACCAGGCTCCAGGTCTGCCTCCAGATGTGGCCCTGGACCCAGCTCCGGCAACCGGTCCAGATCCAGTTCCAGACTAACGTGGACCAAGAATCCCGGCGACCCGCAGGCAGGAGGCGCAGATGCCACCAAGGTGAACTGGGCGGCGCGTGTAGCGCGGCCTCCCACTGCTCGAAATCATACCCACTCAACTAATGACACAACACACACTTCTCCTGACACCGCACTTCTACTCCATCAAGTACTAGCTGAGGTCAAAGCACTTCGAGCTGAAAACGCGGAGCTCAGGAATGCAAATAAGGAATTGAGAAAAGCTCTCCATGCTAAAGAACAAGACAGCGGGCTTATACCTGAGCAGCCAATCAAAACCCCTTCATCAGACATCGATACGCAAGTGCAGATAAATTTATTACGCGAAAATCAAGCCCTCATACAGCAGAACCTGTTGGCCATCCAGGAAACCCTTACTAAGCTAAGCACGACGGTGGAAAGGATGCAGAACATGCATATTACGACGCCGACCCCTACCCCAGTGCGCAATGAGAAGCGTGAAAAGCCATACGCACGACCCACCCTAAACCCCGCCACCTCTCTTTCGCAGCAGGATGGCTAGGGCCCCAAACCGACAGACGAAACCCCTCACGCTTTGGCAGTGGAATTGCCGGAGCTACTCGAAGAAACAAGGCGCGCTCATGCAGTACATAAGCAATGCTACCACAAAACCCGATATTATAGCACTACAGGAGGCAGAATGTACACCACACATGGCAGGCTACGTTACACACCTCTCTGGGAACCTTCCGCCTAGGGTAGCCACCCTCACGTCCCGAACCATCACTGTCGTACAACATCAAATTGATGGCTGCAGCATTGAGCATGTACTCATAGAAGTCGTACCTCGTACCAGGGACCAACCGAGTGTATTTGTGTTAAACATCTACAGCCCGCCAAACCATCGCCGTGATACCTTCGAATACTTAATAATGAAAGCAGAAAGCGCGGCGGGCAGGAACGGCTTGGTAATAGTAGGAGACTTCAACGCGGCGCATCCGGTGTGGGGCTACAAGTACGCCACGCCAAAGGGCAACAAGCTCCACACTACCATTCAGCAACACCGTCTAACAGTCCTCACTGACCCAACAAATCCAACTCGTATCGGGAACAGCATCACAAGGGATACTAGTCCTGACCTAACACTGATCAAAAACGTTCCACAAGCAGAGTGGCAAAATCTGGAAGAGTCCCTGGGAAGTGATCACTATATTGTCCAGACTATCATCCCGACCGCTCCTTTACGTCGAATACTCAAGTCCACAAAAATGACTGACTGGACCACCTTTCGCAAGCACAGAGCCCAAAGCTACACAACCGTCATAAGCTCACTTGAGCAGTGGATCGTGGACCTGCACCACGATGTTAACAAACACTCGAAAGAGATCGCTCTCACCACAGAAGCGCCTGCAGTGGACTCCCACCTCCTCCATCTCTGGGAAGCACGCAAAGGCCTCCAACGAAGATGGAAGAGGCAAAAACATAACAGAAAGCTAAAATGCAGGATAGCAGAGATATCGCGGAAAGCA
Source organism: Haemaphysalis longicornis (assembly GCF_048455015.1). Taxonomy (NCBI): domain Eukaryota; kingdom Metazoa; phylum Arthropoda; class Arachnida; order Ixodida; family Ixodidae; genus Haemaphysalis; species Haemaphysalis longicornis. The sequence continues at coordinate 1,470,049 of NW_027526296.1, forward strand.
GCGGAGTACGCGGCCGAGCTCACGAGACAAAACTGGCGTCAGCTGTGCGAGAGCTTACAGGGTACTCTAGGAACGGCAAAGACATGGAAGCTCGTCCGCCACTTGCTGGACCCCGCGCAGAGTAAGCTGGAGAGTCAAAAAGCAATCCAGCGTTTGCTACACTCTCATCCTGGCAGGGACGACGAGGTGCTGGATAAGCTTAAAGACAAGTACATTGGCACGCCTTTCCCTTCCATGCCTCCTCGCACGTACGCTGGCCATCCCAACCCGGAGCTGGACAAACCAATAACGACACAGGAGGTCTGGCAGGCACTTCAAGCCCTGACCCGCAACACCACTCCGGGTAAAGACAAGGTCACTAACAAGGTACTCAGAAACCTCGACAACACCAGCATCCAAGCCTTAACGGGGTACTTCAATGAGCACTGGGAACGGGGCACAATACCCGCTCAATGGAAACACGCTGAAATGGTGCTCATTCCGAAGCCAGGCAAACCTACGAAGCTGGACACATTGCGCCCCATATCGCTAACGTCGTGCGTAGGGAAGCTTTTTGAGCGTGTGATCCTTGCCCGCCTACAACCATACATAGAAGCCCAAGACATTTATCCCCACACAATGTTCGGCTTCCGGCCCCACCTGTCAACTCATGACATCCTCCTTCAACTAAAAGAAGACGTCTTGGCGCACATTTCTCCTCACTCCAGCAGGGCTATCCTCGCTCTCGATTTAAAAGGAGCATTCGATAATGTGAGCCACGACGCCATCCTCGAAAACCTAAGTGACACTAACTGTGGAAAACGAATGTTCCAGTACATCCAGGCATTCCTCACGGATCGCACGGCGACTGTGGGCATCGGACCACTTCGAACGGCCCTTCAGACCATGCCCAACAAAGGAACGCCACAAGGAGCGGTGCTTTCTCCAACATTATTTAATATAGCTATGATGAAGCTCCCACAACAACTTAACACCATCCCGGGGATTAAACATGCGCTCTACGCAGATGATATTACGATTTGGACTACTGGTGGGTCAGAAGGCGACATCCAGGATGCGCTCCAACAAGCCGCTGACGCAGTCCAGCAGTACGCCAGTGTGCGCGGCCTTGAATGTTCGCCGGAGAAGTCCGAGCTCATCATTTTGAGGCACAAGCCACGTGGCAAGGCCATGGAACCCACCACAATACAAATAAAGCTCCAGGGTAGCGACATCCCCGTAGTCCCAACCATCCGCATTCTGGGACTTTATATCCAGCAAGACGGAGGAGGAACGCTAACCGTCCAGCGCCTCAAACACACTGCCTTGCAAATCATGCGTATGGTAAGTCGAGTCACAAACCGTCACCAGGGTTTGAAAGAGGATGACATCATCAAGTTGGTGCAAGCACTTGTTGTCAGCCGCGTGGTGTACTGTACGCCTTACCTACCGCTGAAACCGCGGGAATTGGACCAACTTGACGTACTACTGCGGAAGGCGTACAAGCAAGCGCTAGGCCTCCCTCCTCACACTGCCACTAGCAAGTTGGAAGCGCTCGGGGTGCACAACAAGGTGCGGGAGATCATTGATGCCCACCTTGTCAGCCAACTAGAGCGGCTCAGACTAACTTCGACCGGTCGCACGGTGCTGAGGCAGCTAGGCTACCGGATAGCGGACGCCAGCCACCCTCGTCCGGAAACTGTTCCTCAAGACATCCGCACGCTCATCAGGGTTGCTCCGCTCCCGCGAAACATGCATCCTGAGCATCACGTACAGCGCAGGCAAGCACGGGTACAATTCCTGCAAGGGAAGTACTCTGACCACCCGCATGTGCGCTTCACGGACGCGGCCCACTACGCGTCCCATCCAGCCACAGCAGTTAGTGTCATTGACGGCTCGGGCGATATCGTTCGCACTGCGACCGTAAAAACCACAAACATTGTTGAAGCCGAAGAAACGGCCATCGCACTGGCGATGACGTCTCCAACTTCGAATAGCCCACTTCATATAATTACAGACTGCCAGCAGGCATGCAGAAACTACGGCAACGGTCGGATCTCAATATGCGCTCTCCGACTTCTAAAAAAGCACAAGGACACCCTAAACCCAACTGTACTAATATGGACGCCAGGTCACGCAGGGCTTGACGGAAATGAGCGAGCACACGCTACAGCCCGAGCATGCACCCTCCGGGCACCGCACCAGTCGCTCCGCGACCCAGAGCCTGTCCAGCAGCAGTACCGTACACTTCTGCAACACCACCGCCTTGCCAGATGTGCCTACCCACCACCGCACCAGAAGCTCACCCGAGAGGAGGCTGTAGCCTGGCGGCAACTACAGACAAACACATACCCCCACCTTAGCTTCCTGCACATCATACACCCCACAATGTATCCACCAACATGCCCACACTGCAGCGAACATCCAACACTGTACCACACCACGTGGGCTTGCCAAAACACACCAGCAGCCCCCATTATTCGCACACCCACCTTCGAGCAGTGGGAGGCCGCGCTGTGCAGTTCGGACCCTGAGGACCAGCGACAGTTGGTGGACCGGGCACGCAGAACCGCAGCCGCCGCAGGGGCCCTGGACTGAGGGCTTCTCCCGCTTTCAAGCGCTAACCTCTTTCGCTTGAATAAATGTTTCTCCACCACCATTGCCGGTTAAGTGAATTACTTGACTTTATAGGAATCACATAAAATTACTTAGAATTTCTTGGCTTTAGCTGAAGTGCCAGGAACTGCATTAAATTCTTTGAATTACACACTTCCCCTGGTTATAAAGAAGGGGACGTGATAATTGTGATGACGATGTGTGTGTGTCCACATGCGCGTGCATCAGTGTGTGTATGTGTGTGCGTGTGCGTGCGCGCGCGCATGTGCACATGTGCATACTTCTTATATACGCTAACGGTACCTATTCGATTGCAATTGTAATAGGAGGCCAGAAAGTCAGCCAGCCATCTACTTCATTAAAAACGGGTTTCGAATGACTTTGCGTTAAAATGATGATAGATTGCCGCCAAATAATCATTGTAAACTCCCGCAACAGCCTGAGCCCCGTCTTTTATGTGTAAGCAAACTATGCCACCCCCCCCCCTCGCCCCTCTATTGAAGACGGCCCAGGGATGTAAGCCCAGGGCGCAGCTAGGTTACACCCGATAGCAGACGACACGCTTCCAACGCTCCAGCGCTACACATCCTTTTTGCTGGGTGCTGCCTATAGCAACGCGTTTCCTTGCTTCCGCGATATTATTTGAGTTCGTGAACTTGGTGAATTAGAGGTTTCACACTCCGACAGAACAACGTTGCGTAACAGCGCCCTTCCTTGGCGGTTGCCGACGCAAAGCATTGAAGAACTTTGACGACGGTTTTACACTCGCGTGTTAATTTCACAACTGCACGCGCTTTTCATTTGGAGGCTTCATGTCCACGCGATGCAGATCTTCACAGCGTTTGCATGATGCCTCCTACGCGTAAAAAAAAAAGCTGTAACTACTCGAGACGAGAGAGAGAGAGAGCGATCTTTAATGAAGTCTGGCGATGTTAGCTGGGCTAAAATGCCTAACTTGCTACGCCAGTTGATGACGGGATGAAGATGATGGCGATGATGTTCAAGAAGTTGATGCGTACAGATACGGCGAGTTATTTACAGCGACTGGTCTAGACCTGTGTGTTGCAGGTACTCTATCAGAGCTTTGGTAGCCCTTAAAGCACGTTTGGGACAAGCCCATGGTCCTAAAACGTCCTCGCCTACCAGGCAACCAGTAGTGTCCACTAGTTCTGTAGAACTTATAGGGGCGACTGTACCGCCCTCCGGCATGGTCTAGTGGTTAGGATACCTGGCTCTCACCCAGGAGGCCCCGGGTTCGATTCCCGGTGTCGGAACAGATTTTTTTTCCATCTCCTCATTGCGCACTTCTAGCCGGTACAAGGCGTGCGTATCGGGCCGAGCCTCTCAGATCCCGAGGTAGAGGACGACGTGCTCGTGCGATCTAAGGTAGCCACCGATGGATGTTCAATTGATTTTTTTTTGTTTTTTCTCATGGGTGAGAAAACATTGCAGGCCTCGAGCTATCAAGAATGTCTATCCGGTTTGGGCTGTTTGCTAACGAGAACCAGACCGATATGTGGCACCGACACGCTCAGGAAGAAGGAGCTCTGATTTCAGCAAGGCAAGGTTACAAAAACTTCGTACGGCCGGCGGCGCAATATTACGCACCGTAAGAGAGAGAGAGAGAGAGAGAGAGAGAGAGAGAGAGAGAGAGAGAGAGAGAGAGAGAGAGAGAGAGAGAGAGAGAGAGAGAGAGAGAGAGAGAGAGAGAGAGAGAGAGAGAGAGAGAGAGAGAGAGAGAGAGAGAGAGAGAGAGAGAGAAAACCCGTTCCGACACCGGAAATCGAGCCCGGGCCTCCTGGGTGACAGCCAGATGGGTGACAGACCATGCCGGAGGACGTGGCAGTCGCCCCTATGAGTTATAAAGAACTAGTGGGCATAGTTTTCCGCCTGGTAGGCGCCGTGGCAAGTAGTCACATTTAGCATTTGTTTTACGCGTGGGAGGATCTCTGCCCACACCGCGAAGATATGCATCGCGTGGGTGTGCAGTCTGTCATTCAAACGCGCGCGACAAGGTGAAATTAATCGGCCAGTGTCGCAAACCATATATGGGGATGAGCGGCTCGCTAAGGAAAACCAACAGTAACAAACACCAATGAGGGCACATGATATGTCGTTCGAGACCGTTTTCATTTTTTTTTTCTAAAAATAGGAATTTTCGGAATGGTGAGAAAGAAAGAAAACGGGCGAACATTCCCACTCCGGGTGGGAACGGAAACCACAACTGTCGGATAACGCGTATTCCAAAGGAGCTACAGGATCGACTTCGTCGTTAACGTCAATGTGTTCGTCAACCGGGATGTCTTCGTCACCGTAGAAGGATAACAATTTTTATCACCTCGAAGTAACCGCCGCAGAATTACAATGAAGATAATCACGATGACGCTTTCGGGATGGACACCTTGAACCTCACGCAGCGCTTTTCAAACTTACCAAGAAGTGGAACACCTAGCGTCACTAAATAAAGGCTTTTAGAGTATCGGCACTCTTTTCTCTCATTGTGATATGCTGCCAGGATTTTCATTGGTCAGTCGCCACCACGTGATATTTGTTTACATATGGACGCAGCCATTTTGTTTTTGGGCGCCTATCCTCTCCCTCTCTCTGCTGCGTGGTTGCTAGAGCGGCCGTCACACTCTGCCCGTCACAACCGGCGGCGGTTTCGTTGGGAGAGATGGCAACACTGCAAGTCAGAAACAAAATGGCCCCCAGACGGTTCCGGGTGCACGAAGTGGCGGTACTCTTAAGCGTAGCTTATTAAGTGACGCTAGGAACACCCATAACCCTCCAATTCCGGTATAAAACTATTAATTAAAAGTTCTCATCCAATATAGATTACTGGTTTTTCTTATTGCCCTATTTAACTCCTAACTGGCGTGTACTACCGTCGATAAATAAGCACCGAAAAAAGCTGCCGTTTCCACTGAACTTCCGTGTGCTTACCAAACCTAGCGAGTCCTCGCTGATACACGCAAGACTCCGGACACTTCCGTCAGGCGCAACTTCGGATTATCTGAACCGATTTTCACGGTCCCCTCGTGTTCGGCTTAACGAACGTCTTCTTCACGAGTAAACGGGGCTTCAGACAACCCCGCTCTCGGTGAAGGCCCGCGCATTGGTCGTTTTCCTGCCCTGTGGCTGTAGCCAGCGCATATTATTGAAGGGATCTATTAATAAAAGACGTCAGCAGATACGGAGGTGTTGAATCATGACATGGGTCTTGCATACGACGACCGATAAAACCGCGAACTATGCTGCTTCATAACTTGGAGGCGTTGTCGCAGCGCGACCTCCATTTTCGCGTGAGTGGCGTGCGCCGACCACGCGGACATCACCGCTGCTGCGACGCTCCGGGCAACGTCGCAAAATTTCGGCCGGCCAGAGATTAGCCGGGCTAGGTGGGTGCAAGACCACGCTAAGCAGAAGTCCGCGTGTGGCCGTCAGTGCGGGCAGCGAGCTAGGCTGGATTCCGGTTTCCTGGCCGGCGATGGCACAGCCTTGGGCCGCGTGCGGTCCGCGCCGTTTTTGCGCCGCTTGCATCCTGGAGACACTGCCTGGTGTAAGCCGACATCCTTCATGGAGAGGCGATATAATCTAGTAACAGGAGGAAACTGCCCTGTTTTTGGAAAACAACAACCAGTGCCTGCAGGAAGCGGAGTTGGCCATGACGAATTGGGGAGAGGGGCGATTGACACGGGAGCTGCTCGGTGGTTCTTCACCGTGCTTTCCGGCGGTCGAACAGGAGAGGAACTCCTTTGTCGGCCATGGTTTTAAATGCAGAGCATTTCTTTAACTCACGATGTCGCCCGGCGTTGTCGGCGTGCCTCGGCGTCCGCAACAGCCGTTCCAGGTGCACCCTCTCCCCCACTCCTCCTCTCCCGCATCACGCTACCCTCCTCGCTCTCAACAACAGATCCGCACCCCTCCCCCTACACTACATAAAAAATAATACTTACCGGCGCCTGGTTTCGATCCCACGACCCTGTGGGCGGAACGCAAGGTACATGGTGCTCTACCCACTGCGCCACAAAGCCGACACAGAATGGAAGGCTACGAACGCGCCTTATATCCTTGACTCATTCAAACTACGTCAAGAAGCTGCTGATACAACGCATTCACTACCTGTGGGCGGAACGCGAGATACATGGTGCTCTTCCCACTGCGCCACAAAGCCGACACTGAATGAAAGGCTACGAACGCGCCTCATATCCTTGACTCATTCAAACTACGTCGTCAGCGGCGTGCGTTGGCGACTCAGCGGCGTGATAGCTGCGTGGTGTACACGTGATAGCACGAACTCCCCGAACACTAAACGTTAACGCAATACACCCACCCCCTATGCGACGCATTTACTCGAGTCCCCCTCGCGAGGAGATGGGCCAATTTTTTTTACATGTCTTGCGCGTGTCTGCTCCGTGAGCTTTCTTCTAGTGAGCGGAAAAGGTATGGAAGGTAGTTTCGCCTCACTCCTCGTCGAAAGGCAACGTTAACCATACCGCTAATAATAAAGAGTTATAGCAGAGCAGAGAACCGGTCCCGGAACGGTACCCGGTATAGGCGACCAGCGCTACGGCGCAAGAGCAGATGCGAAAAAAAACTGGTTGTCCGCTTGCGTAGTTGTACCACGTACCGTACCGGGGCCGATTCGCCGCTATGCTATAACTCTCTACTGTCGATGAGCTTTCGTCTGTACGTATTTCGGAGGAAGCCGGTCCGGCAATCTTTCATAACCGCGGAAGGCGCAGCGCCAAACCAGTTTTGAAAGAAATAAATGAAGCTGCGAGAAAAATGAAAACGTGTTGACCTATATGTGAATGAAAATAAAGCGTTTAAGAGTGATTACCACTTCCAATTTAAATTAGCACGTTCAATACCACGCGAAAAAAAAAAAGCGCCTAGATAAGCCTACAAGCAGCGTGACTTATCTGGCGCTCTAAAGGAAGCTGCAGCTCACTGTTGGCTATAAAAAATAACGAGAGCTATGTGCCGCCGCTACGATTGCTTTGGGCTCATCTACGGTTCATTATCAAAATGATTCGTCCCGATACCGAAGAGGTGCTTATATATATATTGACACATGCACTGGCGCAATGCGAGTCGCATCAGCGCGTGCCCGCCTGGTCTCGCAGCGAGCTGGCGAGCTCTCTCAGGCGAAGGGGTCGCGTGAGCACGCGCTGAGATGTCTCGGAGCGGAAACAAACTGGCCACGTATCTGCTCCTTTCCCTGCAAATGTCGTCAAAAGACGGTAGTCTTTGTAGACATTTGCCAAGGAAATGCCCCCCTTCGCTTTCCCGCTCACCTCTCCTGCTGTTCCTGTACCGTCGCGCTCATCCCAAGGTAAACACACTAAAGGTTTGCGCAAGCCGATTTGAATTTACCGCGTTCCACTGCTACAGGCCGGGTTCCTCGGTGCCCGCGCTGCAGTATGCGGAGACGCGCGTGAATGGAGGCGGCCGACTACAAGGTTTATAGAACCGCGTGACCGTGCTCGACGTGGGTTCCAAGCAGAACGTGGAACCTAGCTAGTGGAACCTTTCGTTGCTGTTGCCGCGTGATTTTTCATACGCCGCCAGGAGGCGGCGGTTTTCTGCAGTAGATGTAGAATATCATTTACTATCGAAAAACCAAGCACCCAGTAATTTTTTAATGAATGAACACTGTAAATATTCCTTTTGCACTAATTTCCTGTCTTATACTTGCGTAATGTCTTGTTCTTGTTCGACGAAGTTGACAAGTATGAACATATAAACCGGGCTTAGACGTTTACATGTGGCTGTGAGTATATAAGACTATTGCGCAATATCAATTTTACTTTGTCCGTGTGGCTGAATCGAGTCACAGACAGACAGACAGACATACAGACAGACCAAAATTTCAGGGTTTAAGTAGCCCAAGAAAGACAATCGTCTTTAAAAGAACAGGAGGATCACGCGGGCGCATTTGGGCAGTGCTTCGCAACGTCAACGCCACGCTAGTTCCTTTTGTCTCGTTTTGGGCACAAGTTCGCCCCTAATAAACCTCCTTTGGTTAATTTTATTTCGTGTATCCGCAATAGTATTACATGCAATTTTCACTAAAATTATCAGCTCAGTGTAACAAATAAATACGCAATACTAAGAAAAGTAATTTGCTGCACGAATCCCTGCAGTGCGCTTAATACTTCTTTTTAGCGCACGTTTACTGCTCCCCGCTCTGGTGATGGGAATACTG
>NW_027526296.1:1478977-1558977 GCF_048455015.1 Haemaphysalis longicornis
GGTTGGTATTTTTTGTGTTAGCCGAGGCGGGCGAAAATGCTGAATTTGAGTCAGTCAGTCCGTCAGTCAACTCATAGGTACAGATGTGTGTGCGTGCGTGCGTGCGTGCGTGAGAGAATTGGGAGGGAGGAGTCGCTTCAGCACGTGTTCTCCTCAATAGCGTTTAATGTTCTAGTAGTGCCGTTTAAGGTGCGGCTAGCGCTCTGCCTCAATGACTCAAGGCTTTCTTCGACCTCAACCTTGCCATTTTCGCCAGCAGAGTAATGAATAATGGACGGGCCGCCATTATTGACGCGGAACTCGCTCATGGTACTTGGCTAATCGATTCCCGTTTCCTGAGAACCGTCGTCGAACGGAGGAGGGCGGGGCCCGCCCTTGTGGCACACTGCCGCGTACGAGCAGTGTGCCCGCGGCGGAACTGAGCAAGCGAACAATCGCCGCACAAGAATGCATGCCACGGAAGTCACGCATAGGCAGCTTCTTATTCGGCCAGATGAAGTCAGGTAAAAATGCATGCCTCAGGGGAAGGAAAAAACAGGATGCTTTCGGCGAGCGATCGCACACTGGTATAGTCTGCGAAATTATGTGTATATGTTAGTTGGACCCTTTTATTTAATTAAGGCCGCAATTTGAAGCTCTATTGGCGCGCGCCCGGGGGATCCGAACCCACAACCTTCGAATTACGCGTTCGATGCATCACCTATTCTGCCCACCCTCTTCTAACATTTCCAATCCCCTATCATTCCAAGAGTCAAATTACTTTATCTGTGATTCCCATAGCGTTCAAGACAGCTGGAATTCTTTTACTATGTATGTATGTATGTATGTATGTATGTATGTATGTATGTATGTATGTATGTATGTATGTATGTATGTATGTATGTATGTACGTATGTATGTATGTATGTACGTATGTATGTATGTATGTAGCGAATCAGAATGGGAAATGACGGGCTCGTTGAAATAATACAGAAATAAGGATTGGCAGCCAAGATTGCAAGGAAAGCAAAGGGGAGGATGCGTTAGGTCATTGAAACAGATAAGGAATTTTTGGAAGAAAGAAGGAAAGTGGATAAAATATACCCGCCGGGTGGGACCCGAACCCACGGCCTCCAGAATACGCGTCTGGTGCGATGACCACTACGCTACCGGCGGGGCTGCTTTTCCCCTCCACTTTCTCGGGTATTTATGTTAAGGAATTTGTTGTCTGCGCTTGGGGTGGTAGCCAGCGCCACTCGGACTGCTCGGGGTGAAGGGGACCTTCTTTTTTACCCCCGGGGCCGTGACTCGAGCGTCTACGACATGCCATGAGTGGTCGACCAGCGTTGAACCCTCTGAATATATGTATGTATGTATGTATGTATGTATGTATGTATGTATGTATGTATGTATGTATGTATGTATGTATGTATGTATGTATGTATGTATGTATGTATGTATGTATGTGCATGTGTGAATGTATATATGAATGTACACCCGGCGTCAAAATAAGCCGGGGCACGCGAGCACGTGGCAAAATGCATTGCCGCAACATCTGACGTTGCACTTCTGGTGTCGAGACATCGATGTGCGCGTGCGCGTCCAACCACGCTCGCTAGCCTGTCTTTTACTTCGCTTCCAACGGTAGCGCTGATCACATTCAGAGCTTGGCGCCAGGGGTCACTTTCTTTGCTCAACATGTCTTGCTCGTACACGCTTCAGCGGCCGAGGGTGAGAGTGAAGGTGCGTTGCTCGCCCTGCCCTGCTATGACAGATAACTTATCTTGTCTACGCAGTTCTTGTCTACATCTTGTCTACATTCTTGTCTACATTGCCATATTACCAGAGGCGATCTACTGGATCCTAGCCATAGACAGCTTTCCTGTAAAAAAAAGAATGCAGTATTTAAAACTAAGATAGCAGTCCCGTTTTCATGTGTCCTTTGTCAGAGCAGCGCAGAGCGAGCAACGCATCTTCACCCTCGCCCTCGGCCGCTAAAGCGTGTGCCAGCAAGAGGGGTTGCCCAAAGAAAGCGGCCCCTGGCGCCAAGCGCTGAATGTGACAAGCGTTGTCGTTTGAAGCGAATGAAAAGACAGGCTAGCGAGCGCGGTTGGACGCGCACGCGCTCATCGGTGTCTGGACACCAGATGTGCAACGTCAGATGTCGCGGCGATGCATTTTGCCACGCGCTCACGTGCCCCGGCTTATTTTGACGCCGGGTGTACGTATGAATGTACGTGCGTGCGTGCGTACGTATGTCGGTAGGTATGTATGTGTGTGCTTGCGTGCATGTTTCGAGCAGCAATAGATACCGGGGACATTTTGTGTTAACTACCGGCAAACGCTTTGTCCGAGAATCAGATACACGTGGCCATTGGTCACATCAAAGTAGCAAGGCCTCTGATAACACGGCCTGTATGTTACCCTACTGTATACAACTCGGATATTTGTAGACGTTTAAGGGAGCTGGCATGTAGTGAGGATGCCATGACGCAAATCCAAAGTCCGTCGGACTGCCGATATAATCTCCCTTGTAAAATCACTGGAGTGGAGGAGTAAACAAGGAATGTCCCACACAGAATAAGCCCAGAAAAATTCGGCTACGCCAGCAACTGTCCGCACAGCGGGAAGTCCCGAAGGTCACTTTTTTATACTTCGTCCGCATTGCCAAAACGGCTCACTAACGACACACTCGTCGAGGAAACAGTCTCTGGGCGTGTCGTTCCTTGCGGCTCTTTCATGCTGGACGGGCACTTTCCTGAATAGGACTTTTTCAGCCTCAGGACCCCTACTCCCAGCGAGCGAATTCAGCAAGCCTGCAGCACTTGTTTCTCCCTCGATATGTACGCTCGACAGCGTTTCGGGTCGGATGAACACGTGAGACACTTACGGAGCCACTGGGATGTGTAAACAGCTGGAGCCTTGGGATATTTTCATTCATTCGCTAAATCGATATTAGGGACTGATTACGAATATTCGGTGTGACACTATTGCCAATATCCTATAGCACGGCTTACTCTCTACTGTACGGGGCGACATCTGAAGGTAGCGCTTACTTACAGGCTGAAGCATAGTGTTCAGAAATCACTTTTGAATGTGACAAAGAAAAATGTAAACCACGATGAACGAGTACTGGTGGCTAGTTAGTCAAAGGCAGTGCTGGCACGGCACTTCTCCCCGTATGTGATTACCTGCTCAGGACACGGAGGATGAAAAAAAGACGATCCCACCAGTTGAAACTCGATGATGTGACCCTATATAAAGGGATCGGTCGATCGAAGTCGAAGAGATGATCGGATGACTGGCTCGTGCACTACGGCGCGTATGCGGCGGGCAGCGGTACACTCGAAGGAAAATAGGGAAAGGTACAATATGCACGATTTATTTACACAAAGTATTTACAACTCATGATGGCCGAAATCAGAGAATAGAGGTCGGGCAGAGGTCCGCATCCAGTGGGGCTATTTTATCTCCCTAACTAGGCCGCTGATTGGCCACAATAACAACCAATCTTAGGTGTGTACATAAATAATCACGTGACCCATTCTCTCCCTTTCACTCCGAAGCTCCAATGTATTCACAAAAACACTACACCAATACAAACCAATTAACTAAACGCAAACTGTGCGCGCTGATAATCGATCCTCGGGTGACCCGTCTAAAGTATTGTCCGTACAACGCACGCCGACAGTAGAGAGTTTTAGACGTCCGTCTGTTCGGTCGTTTCCGTTGGTACCGTCTTCACCGGGACCCGACTGTGCCGGCGCACGAACACGGCGAGGAAGGCGCCCCCCTCCGTAACGAAAGCGGTGCCATGGCGAGGGCCGGCCCGCGGAACTAATCCACCATACCAGAACGAATGCGAAAGTGCCCAGTCGGGTCCCTGTCAACACGCTACCAACGGAAATGACTGCGCATACGGACTGCTAAAACTCTCATTGTGCCCACGCGCGCAAAAATAGCCGGTTTCAAAACAAAAAAAATTCCCTCGCACTTCCCCGTGGGGGAGAGTGTGTAAGTGCGAATGCACGGTTGTTGATTGCGCGATTACGGTGGATATCGTGATCTTAATGAGTAGTCGAGAGATTACACACACGCACACAACTACAAAGAAAGATATTTCACTCGTTATTGCTGGTACCGTTGCCTGGTCCGCCATCATCGTTATCGAGATGCAGGACCAGCGACCGCTCTCGACGACGGCGCGCGCTCGACTAATACCCTCCCGCGCCACGCGGCCGCTACACGAGCGCCCTCACGCGTCGGAATGCGGAGCGCCCGCTACGCGAGCGAGAGCTCTCCCGCCCGAAGTGGAGAGGAGGCGCCCAACACCCGCAGTCACTGAGCGGAGAGAGGAGGAGGAGAGTAGCGCGCGCCCATCTCCTCCCGTTGCTAGGGAAGACGAGGAGCGCGCGCACCCGCAGCTGTTGCTATGCGGACGACGGCGGCGGACGATTCAGGCTCGCTTAAGAAGTGCATTCGCACTTAATAAACGAGCAAGTTTCTTTAAATTTCCGATATACTGAAGCTAATGGTAACAAAGCAGTATTGCCTTGTCTTGACGCTCATTCTGTGTTGACGTGGAGCGCTTAATGCGCGAGATAAGGCTAAGGGGTCCACAGTACCTGGCCCCCTGCTTTTGAGTGCCGAAGTCAAATTTTTTCCCATACGTGCCATTGGATATTTATGAAATAATGGCTGCGCACGCTGCATTGTGGACCTAGATGGCGACCTTTGCACCCACTACCTTAACACGTGGGAAACGTTAACGTGCACACCACAAATTCGTGCGAGATTAAAACGTGTGTACTCCATTTCTGGAACTAGCACGACGGCACCCTGGACCACTGTGTCGACTTTTATAATTATGTCTCTGAAAAACAAAAGGTCGGCAGAAATTCACAAAATTGTCTACTAACGCATGCATTCTTACGCCGATTGTATACACTGTGGGTCCTTTATAGCTAAATTTGGGTATAACAATCGATATAAGTTGGGTAATTTGATTAATATTAGTTTTTTTTGTTTCTTCTCTCCAACTACGCAAATTTACACCATTATAGCAATTCAGTGCATTTACTTCGCCGGCTACGTATTTTGACGCACATGCAAGGCGCGTAGTGCAGGGGTGGCCCGTGTTCGCTATTTTTTCATTTGTATTTTCAGCGTTCTTTGCGGAGTATTTTAGTCAAAACTGTTTCTTGGAGGGGATGTACCGGATGCACATTTTTGATGTGGTCGGTTCATTGTGGAGATACTTTTTATTTTTTTTATTTTCCGGTTTTTCAGTTCTGCTTCGACGAATTTTTTCTTTTTACGCTATTGTAACGATTAGAGGTGTTACTTCCGCCAAATATGCATTTTTGTGGAAATTCAGGGTGTTACACGGTCCCGTCTGTGGAGTTTTACTCGGCAAGGAATGCTACCCATTAAAAATGTCTGCGCAATCAAAAAGTACCGCACGATTAGCACTATATTGGGTTTGAAATCTCCAAATCCCAATCTTGGCAAAGAAGTACCAGTGCCGGCACTGCCCACGGAAGCTGACTGGTACGGCAACCATGCAGGCCAACGTATTAGCTTTCATTTATAAAGGATGTGCTGACTAAGATTCTTCTACTTAATTAGTCTAGTTCTCAACTATCAGCAAAGTTGCACTCCGAAAAAGAAGGTCTCCGGCTGTGGACCCGGAGCAGAGGGCGAATTGTAAGCCGTTTTAAAAATGTGTCTGTGGCTTTACCATATACATAACTATTTAGCGCCAAATTACGAAATCGGAAGATCATTGCTAAGTGTTGCTTTTCTCCTCCCCTCTTGAACCGATCAAGTTTATTTATGGTATATCGGTCGCATGAATAAAATGGTATATGTGCTGAAGGTCTATTGCACAATGATAATTTAAATGACAGGACACGCAAGCACCAATTTCTGCTGTAGTTTAAAATTTTTAATTTGTAATTGTATTTCTCAGGTAATTGAATTTAATAGCTCTGCCACCATTGTTACAGGACCAAGACGTACCAGCACGGCCTGTTTCATCCAGGAAGCGTGACTGGCAAGCGGTTTGCAGAAGAGTGGCCTCCGTTCCAACGACGAAGAGCCAAGTGCTATTCTTACATTGTTCAATCCATGGCGGGTACAGAAAATCGAGGATAGCACACTGGCGTGAGGCAACATGGCAAACCATACGAACAGGGTTCCGTCCTCCATCTGACAACGCCCTGCCGCTGGTCGTTGGCAGACGAGCTATTACAATAACAACTACACCGGACAGAACCGGCGCAGAACGTGCTTAAACACGAAAAGCAGAGTCAGACACAAACAAGCAAAACAATTCTCACTAATTCAGGTGCGGTAGTGGCTCACATATGCCGCGAACGGCCACACTGAGTGGGCGCCAGCGCAGGAGGGACCCCGAACCGTGCCGCAATCTCGTGGCCGCACGACATGCGTGCAGAATTGTTTTGATATGTGGGCTTCGCTGCGAAACACTGAGACTCTGCGGGAGAGCTCGCAGCTGAGTCGCTTTACACACCGATTGGCGGCGCGTATTGACCGCGCGTCAACGCAACACACCACAGTCGATGCGTGAAACCGTATATAACATTTATTTGTTTTTCCTGACGTTGAAGGATTACGGCATCCAAATGTTCTAAGATGGTTGTATCTTTTTCGATCTACACCCTGTAAGAATTTGTTGGGTTTGTTGGTTCATAATTGCAATTTGTACGCAGTGTAGAACAGAGGAGTAAAGAACAAACAACACAAGTTATTATTACATCAAGTTTTTGTTACATCCCGTCTCCTTGCCTATTCTGCGTCGTGCACTTGGAAATGTATTCACAGGAACAAAATATGGTATTCTAGAATCTAGTCTGCCCATGTCACCCTTTGCAGGCTTGGTAGAACTCAAAAGTACAAAAATTGAAATCATTTACAATTTTATAGCCTTCATGCTACTTCAATCAATCAATCAATCAATCAATCAATCAATCAATCAATCAATCAATCAATCAATCAATCAATCAATCAAAACCACGCCTATCCTGCGCTGCCCGAGCACACTTTTTGCCACCTAATTTCCGTATTTCGTTCAGTCATCAAGTTAATGATATTTCCTTGCTTCTAGTCCAGTCTGTCGATAGCCACTCTGTTACCCTGTTGGTCCACTGGTTGTCATTTTGTAGCATTACATGCCGAGCCAATTTCTTTTTCTAAATTGCAACTAATACTCTAGCATATATTTAAGTGGTAAGAAAATGTTTCTTGCTTAGATCTTGGACTCTCTCACCTGTGCCGATGTAACAAAATGACGATTTGGGGTGAACGTACTGGCAGAAGGTCCGATTTTGTCCGTTCACAACAACCGCTTGAAGCGACTATAAAGCACGCTAACAGACCGCGTGTTTTATAATTGTTTCGAGCGGTTCGAATTCATTCACTATGTGAAATTTGTAAATATCTCTCAGAACAATACATATTTTTGTTCCGTGGTAAATATGAGTATAAATTGCACGGAGTGAACTACTACGCATGTTTTTAGTGTTTAAAAATTATTTTTAAATTAAAATATAATAATTGTTATCGGAATTGTCGTCGTCGTGATTGTCCTCATCAAGTGGTACTCATAAGCAGTATCAGTCCTTGCCCCCAGAATGTGTTAATCTTACATAGCTTGTAAACGTGTTGGCTGTAGCTTCGTAGCATAACGTAAGCGAGAGGTAAATACTATGGAATGCTGTTAAGGAATAGTATCATTATTTTGCTATTAGAATTTCGATGTTTCTGTGTATTGTTATCATCTCTGGGTTCATTATTAAAATACTGCTTTTATAAAAGGTAAAATTTGTTCTATTTTTTGTCATGTGGCGGCCTTCTAAATTGTTCGTTGTCTTCCATCGCATTACATTTACATTTTTGCTATAAGTACTGTTAAACCTTTGCAAGTAAAATGCGAATCGACCGTGCCGAGCAACAACAATCTGCGACTTGTAGTTAACTACCCGAGCGAAAGTAGGCAGAAATTTGTAGAACTCGATTTTTATCATTGAATCGAGTAACGTCTTTTGCCTTCTCGTTGCCATTAAATATCTCAATTCGTGACTGTGTTAATGTCTACCTGTTAGTTAATCAAATGTAGTCTGAAAACAAGTCTATTTCTTACCACATTACCATTTTTAGCCATTTCATCTGTTACTTGACGGCCTGCACTGTCGTCTTTTGTGCAAGTTGATGTTATTGTGGCTCCGTTACCTACTCATTTTGATAGAGTAATCTAGAATAATTGAACCTTTTGTTCCTAAGGTAACTTCACAGGGAAGATATTCGATTGCTTTTACGACAGCGATTACGTTTGTATCGCGAGCAAAGGCTTAAATAGCATCCTTCATCTTCCGCTGTGGCGCGCAGCTCCCAGCGCATCGAAGCGCACGGGCGACCAAGGCACCGAGATCAGTTCCGTATCGCGCGGTGGCCGGTGCACGATGTCGCAAATATCGTAGCCGTACACCTCTCGCGAAGCGCCACGTTTGGGGAGGGCGGTGTCGGTCCAGCTTGCTTCTAAAATCATTTAAGTGGCACCCGCTTCATAAAACACGGCCCACGGGCGCGTGCCCGACGTGTACCGCCTTGTTCGTGGGCGCGGCCGACAACAACGCCGTACAGGCTCGCTACCCGTGACGGGGTGGGGCGTCCACGTGTTATTATTAACCTGAGATGGCCATTAGAGATACGGCGGGGCCCGGCGCCTCTGCGAGCGGCTATTACTTTAACTGCGACACTTTCCATGCCCGTACATAGTATAAAAGGGTATGGTCTGTGCGTATACCGGAGCAGGTGGCGGGTAAGAGCGCAGGGGAATCACTTTCTCTTTGGGCGTTGCAGTACGACGCCGTCGCAGCGCTCGTTAACGCCTTAAGGGCGGTTTAGCAGCGCGTTTCTCTTTCTGGTGCCGGCTGAGGTGTCCTGAGAGTTTTATATCATGCTTACTTGTTTTGTATATTTCAAGGGAAAGGAGTCATCTGCCTGTGTAAGCGTAGACGCCGCGGCAGGTGATATCCTATAGTTTGTAGGGATAGAAACCATTTTTTGCATCCCAAACAAAGCGCGACAAGATAGTAGTGGTCACAACGGCCTGCGCGTGCACAAAGGTAGAACCGCAGAAGTGACTCACGCAGTATCCCATGGGTCCTTCGTAATAGGGAATGGTCCCGATGTCACTTGGTTATTTTAGGCGGCACTTTATTTTGGATAGTATTTTTTTTTTCTCGAAGAGCATTTCCTTTAAACGTCGAAACGCCACTCCTGTTTCCAAGTGTTTCCTTAGCCGTGGATCTTTGAAGCACCACAAATTAATTAGAAAGTAATTGGTTGTGAGGGCCACTTCCAAAAGAAGATACAGATGCTATCGGCTTTGACTTACAACACGTGTTTCCACGTATAACACGAAGGGGTGTAGTACGCGATGCCTTGTGGGGGGTGCTAAAGACGAAGCTCTCCTATTACAGCCCCTGGGAAAAAAAAGAATAAACATTAGAATGACAAAAATAGGTTCGCAAAGGAGGCAACAGGTCCTACGAAGTGCTGTAAAAAGTGACAAACCGATTACAGTGGAATGTTCTTGCGTTCCTCAACCTGAGCCTCGCTCAGCGTCTCTCCACCCCTATTTCCCGACTCGTACAACCGCTCTTCTGCTTGAGCGATCGACATAAAAGAGACGCTGCGCAGACCCGAGCCGTCGAAACAGAGTCCTGTCAGTCGAGCGCAGGCGTGATCACCACCGGGGCACAACAGATTCGGACATCACTGCCTTATTTAGACGTCTCCTTGCAGCAACGTCTCATGGCAGCGCAAACCCGTTCGCGCACAATTGCTGCCGCTGACGACAGTCTCGTCTGCTCAATCGGCTGGGCAGCGCTGGCCGCGGGCGCTGGCTAAACGCCGGACTGTTTCTTTTTCTCTCCTAGTGGAGACGAAGTGCACGCAGCCGCTCTTCCGGCACCTAGGCATGCAGAGCCAGCGCAGAACGAGCACTGCGCCGGGAGTGGACCGTCGTCGCACGCAGGAGCACAACGCGGTCAGCAGGAGGCATTTCCGTCACCGCGGGACGGAAACGGTTATAGGACCACGCTGAGGGGGACCGCAATGCATGCGATTACGAAGGCGGCCGTGCACGATCGTGCTCTCGAGTGGGTTGTTCGATCGCGCATAGCCGCGACGCTCGCGACGATGGCTGTGTAGCCACAAACACCGGCTACGACTGTTGTTGTTGCAAAACGTTTTATTGTATAAGGAAACCACATTGGCTTAAATGGGAAAGCGAGAGGAGAAGGGAAAGTGAATTACAGCCTCATTGGGAGACCCGTCTTCTTGGCGAAAGCTTGGAGCGACTGCAACACTGCCCTGTCTGAGTCCGGTGAGTCGGATGTGAAGCCGGCTGAAGCGTCCGGAGTAGACGTTCCTGGAGCTGATAATGGGTGGGCCCAAAAATCCCAGATCTGATCATCCCCTTCGTCGTGGGTGGGAATTTCGGCACCGTTAGAGCACGTTTAATGTGAGGATGAAGCCTGACCGTAGCCTGCGCAGCAACACCTGCCCAGCTAGCCCTAGGCGGCTCATGAGGCAGTGGGTGCGGGTTTTGCGGGAGCCATTCTCCTAGCGCCGAGCTTCGCAATTTGGACTCACCTGCTGCCCACACCCAGCGGCGCAGCAGTCACTAGCGAGCTAGTTTGCTCTGCGTGGTGCAGAACACCCTGTGGCGTTCAATTAAAAATTAATGCTTCTAAAATCCCAACAGTAAAACCGCAAAAACCTGACAAGAATTCCTGTCGTACGACAAAAAAACTTTGTGGTGACAACCGAAGTTCTGTTGTTAGGACACGCACTTTTGTCGTAACGACAAAGTCAATTTTCTCAACGACAAACAGTCCTGTAGTCACAACAGAACTTATATTTACGCTACTCTTCACAATTAGCAATAACATTCGAACCATGTGCAACTAATGATGGAACATTAGGATCACGACAAGACAGGAATTCTGCCCGACAGAGCGTCAAAATCAGGACAGGAATACGACACGCGACAGAACATCAGCATCCCGACACTGCAAGAATACCGCAAAACGCACGTGAAAATACGACAGTACTACAGAAATTTTTCTTCTCGTCTTTTTCGACTGAGAATTCGCATTCAGAACTCATAAGAGGTTCTTAGGTCATGTGCGTCGGAAGGAGGGCGCAAAAGGGACACTTCCCCACCCAAGCCACCTCAGAACAATTGCCCCATCTTTCCGCCCTCTGCCTCTCCCCCCTTTAATACCCTTTCAAGACGAAATCCTGCCGACGCTCATGGCTGAAGTGTACTTTTTTTCTTTCACCCATCTTGGACGTGGTCTTGGGATTATTATTGAGACAATGTTAAGCATGCAACCAGGCCGACAGCCGTCATGACTCTTTGCATAAACTTGTTTGGCCTAAGCAAATAATTTCTTGATTAAATGAAGCAAGAGGCAGAGTGACAGCATTGTCCTGTTTTTTGTTTTTTTTTTTCAATGCGTAGCTTCTTGGAAATTGTAACTTTCTATAAACAGAACTCGCGAAATTGGGACCTAAGGCAATTGAAACTGCTGCCTCCGCCAAATACGGAGTGAAGTAGAGCACGGTGAATATAAGTAACAACAAAAATATTTCATTTCCGCCATTTTCTCAAAAGCAATAGCCCTTGGACACTAGTGCAGAGGAGAGAAAAGTGTTTTACTCGCTTTCCTGTGGGACTCTTGGCTTGAGGAACGAATACTTTTTATTGTTGGGGGGGGGGGGGGGACGGGGGGCGGGGGGGATGTTAAAACTGTTCATCTGTTAGCTCTTCCGTACAGGTGCCCATAAAAGTAAACGAAGCACGGGTATGTGAAATTCAAATAATTTCTATTTTATGCAGCTACCAGTTTTCTTCTAGAATCACTTTCTTGAAAAGTCACTTAGAGGTTGATGGCTAGACACATAGCGGGGAAATCCCCTCAAAATCTCAAACCCATGCTCCGTTTACTTTTGGGGGCACTTGTGCACCTGCAGCTGTCGGAGTAACGTTCCATCATAGAGCTATCCTGCCTCTGACTACTCTCGTTTCATTCCTTTTTTCATTGTTTTATTAGTCCTTCACTTTGTATCGCCTTTTCAGTATTGCTCTCCATTAATACGAAGCGGCCAAAGTAACAACCCCGCCCTTAGCAGGGCTGCAGCTTTCCGTTAAAGAGATTCACTTCTCTCTCCCTCATCGCACCTTTCTCCATCGAAAACTGGTTAGCCAGGAGGCTCAATGGTGGGAAGCCCCAGCGCTATTAATGTCAACACGAACCCTCATAAAACGGTCAGATGGCATTTCACGGCAATTATGCTGCTACATGTACCTCCCATGTATGGTAGCTTTTCATTGCCGCGGTGAAGCGAAGCTTGCGGGAGCGAGGAAAGACGCTTGCGTACACGCGGACGTAGCGAACGCGTTGTAGGAAACTATGTAGCAAAATAAACTATTGGAGGGGGGGGGGGGGGGGGGCAAAGCGCGGCAAAATGGAGACGTGCGGAACGCCCTATATAGCGTCCGCACGTTTACTGCATCACGCACTGTCGAGCCGTCGATAGAGATCTCTCTCCTGGCCGCCCCAGAATGGCCTCCGGGCGAGACCGGTGGTGGGCCAACTTTGCGAGCAGGGAAGGGAAGGGTAAGAAAGATCAACCCCTCCCTCTCCCACTATACGTCCACCGCTGGGTGACTGGGGAAAGTAAGTACGGGTGGAACGACGTAAATAAAACCAACGAAAAGTGATCGAGTGACCTATGGTAACTAAACGTGCCTTCGAATTAGTCGCATGTCTATATGTTAATAAGCTCCGGCTGTCGAAGCGAACCCGAACAGAGAACCGCAACCGTCACGGCATTATTGGCAGAAGTGAGCCCGAACGCGAACCGGAACTGAACGAACAAAATATATCTATAACGGTTAAGGGCTTACAATGAAACCGTAATTCGACATTGCTCTGCTGACAATGAGCGGTGCCAAAATTGGAGCCTCATTATTTCACGCAGTGGCGGTCCCAAGGGGGGGGCGAAGGGGGCGGTCGCCCCCCCCCCCAAAGAGGTCCTCAGTTTCTTATTTTTAGTTTTTTTAAGCATTCCACTTGCGCGAAGTTAAATCCCAGTGGGTTGCACCGCATACGCGTACACACGCCTCCATGGTTATCACCCCCTCCACAGAATTGGCGCAAGGAGGGGAGCGATTCTTTCTTCGCCTCGCCCCCCCCCCACCCCCCCAAAAAAATCGCCCCCCCCCAAAACCCATCTCTGGGACCGCTACTGATTTCACGTACCGTCTTAATCGCCCACACACTTTCTGCGTTGTGACTAATCGCAAGAATAAGTGCGCTCTATTCTCGGTTAGAAAACAAGGAAAGAGATGCGCACTACTAGTGGGAGAAACGTTGACTGGGTGATGATGTGTTGCCGCAGGTCGCGCACGCAGAGTGCAAAGACTAAAAGGGGGCGCTAAGCAGACGAAGACGAAGTAAGACACAAACACCACATGCAGGTGGTGTTTGTGTGAAGGAAAATTTGACATCCACCTAAATGCAGCCATACGGCTACAAAGGAAAGCTATACAGCTTTCTCAGAACCTTCGCAGTTGAAGAAAAATTCGTCCTGGTCCAGGATTCGAACCCTGGACCACTGCTTAACCGGAGCAGTCACTCTACCAAGTATGGTTAGCTCAGTTGGTAGAGCGACTGCTCCGGTTAAGCAGTGGTCCCGGGTTCGAATCCTGGACCAGGACGAATTTTTCTTCAACTGCGAAGTTTCCGAGAAAGCTGTATAGCTTTCCTTTGTAGCCGTATGGCTGCATTTAGGTGGATGTCAAATTTTCCTCCACAGAAACTTACTCCACCTTGGGGATTTCCCCTAAATCTGGTCGATTAAGCAGGTGGTGTTTGTGTCTTACTTCGTCTTCGTCTGCTTAGCGCCCCCTTTTAGTCTTTCCAATAAGCATGAGCTAACTAGCTCAACAAGTTTTGTTAAGGCAGAGTGCAAGGCTGCGCGAGGAAAGCATCATACTCTCGGCAGTCTGCAGGAGATAGGAGATATGAAACATCGCCTTTGTCAATCCCGGGGTTCTCGCTCCAACAAATACGAACGCCACAAAGTCGCAAGCTTGCTGCACTGCGTCGATCTTAACTTCTTGTTGCAAGTCATAGGTTTAAAAGTGTTTCACGAAAA
Source organism: Haemaphysalis longicornis (assembly GCF_048455015.1). NCBI lineage: Eukaryota > Metazoa > Arthropoda > Arachnida > Ixodida > Ixodidae > Haemaphysalis > Haemaphysalis longicornis. The sequence goes on from NW_027526296.1 coordinate 1,493,216, forward strand.
ATGTCTTCTTATACCGATCCTGTAGACAGAAAACCGAAACGTTGATTTTGCTTCGGCGATCTTTCTCTTTGTCTGTGAAGCCTGGTACAACGATCGATTCTTCAGAACACGAAGTGCAGGTAAGTTCGCGTGTCTTTTTAAATTTTTTTGCTCCCTGTTTTTCCAACGCGGCATATGAAAGGAGGTTTAACAAAAAAGGTAAGAGAGAAAAAAGTATGCGAGAGTAATTGAAAGCGGGGGAAAGCCAAATTATGATAATATGTATAGCACGGAGAAATGTTGGCGCTGTGCGCGTACTTTTCTCCGTTTGCCAGAGTATATATCCTCCGTATTCTGTAAAGTACGAATATCGCCTTAACAAAAAACAGCGCTGGAGTGGATGAAACATGCCAAAATGATGCACGTCAGAGCAGTCGCCTTGGTCGAGACCTCGTCCAATCTGCCTTTTTCGATGTTTTGTCGGTTTTAGTTTGATTTGGTTTCGGAGGTAAAAATTTAGGAATGAAACAAAGTCAACGAATGTGAGCTCACTGAACCAATGGGAAGAATACAACTGTTTCCATGCAGCGCAACAAAGTGCAAGGATGAGGTGTTTTACTTTCGTATGAAGCTCGAAAATTCGGATTTTAAATGAAGTTTAGTTAATGTAAACTAGGAAAACGACCGTTATAGAACGCAAATCATCAAATACACACTCTGACATAAAAAATCAACCCAACTGGCTCATCGAGTATATTCGTTTAGGTTTTTGCCTACAGATATCGTGCCTGTTCGGAATGAGTTCGGATTACTGTCAGTTCTCCTTGAGCTTTCTAAGGCACTTGGTACTTAACACTAACACAAAGGGATGCTGACATACTTACGTACTCTGTTACTTGAAATTTTGACATTTCGACGATCTCATACTCCGCGGTCGCTTCACGGATTCCATCCAGACCCGCCGCGGTGGCTCAGTGCCTAAGCCGTTGTGCTGCTGATCCCAAGGGGGTGGATTCGACCGTGGCCGCGCCGACAGTTTTTCTGACGGAGGCGAGAGCCGAAAACGCCGGCGTCGACGCACATTGAGTGCATTGAGGACCTCCATGTGGCGTAAACTAACACGGAGCCCTCCACTAAAGAACGCTTTATAGTGAAGCATCAGCGGGTAAAAGCACCAACATGTGGTTTCTGGCGGGGATTAAACTCGCAAAAAAAATATTGCTTAAAAAAGAGCGCTTGATCGACATTCACTTCCAGTACAATCGGGGACGATGAAGAGGATTTCTGCAGGCCTTCCATTTTTATCCGCCCAATATGCAGTGGCTGGTTCAGGGTGAATGTCTTCAGTTTGCCAATGATTTAAAGATCGTGTGAGAGAGAGAGGCGAATATTTTGGGTGCCCGAGGTTCCTGCTAGCCCGCCTTCATTTACCGTGTCAATGCCAACGCTATTACCACACTGCAAACTGGAGAAGTAGGAAAGAAAAGAAAAAAAAAAAAACTGACATATCTAAACAGGGCCCGCAGAAATGAAACACTGTTTCTCGGTGCATGGCGTGTGATTTTTTCATAAAAGAAAGGTACATTAAATTCCTCGACGACAAAAACGCACGAAAACGGTGACCACGACGCATGAAGGCGACGACGGAGACGCGAGGAACAGAGCAAAACGCGCTGTATTTTTTCCGGGCGGTGGAGATTCGCGCACTCCATCCGGCACGCAGCGTGACCAGTAGGCCTCCGCAAAGCTCCGCGGCGTTCCTCGGCGACCGAAAGTGGCTCGAGCATCAGCTGGTCACGGCGGCCGCGCGGCGCCGCGTACATGGTGGTCTCGTGGGCAGCCAGCGATGCGAGGCCGGCCAGCCAGCAGCGCGTGGACAGCGCCGCCGTCGGCTTCCTGTCTCCGACTATACTTAGTCTATTCCCTCCTCGTATGCGCACTCGTTGTAGCATGTTTTGTGCACGAATACTTTCGAGTGTGTGCGGAGCAACTCGCGGGGACTGGCTGAAGCCTGCACGCTTTCAGTGCGGACAAAATGTTTAACCGGTTATTTAAATACAAAGTTTGGGTAACAGATGCACCTCTCCCTCCAACGACGACGATGATTGAACGCCAAGCTCTCTCGTGATGGATTCCTTGGTTGGCCAATCCCACACTGCGAGTATGGGCTGCTCTCGAAGTACGCACCACTTTTCTAGAACACCCACAGCAACTGTCGGGTGGGCACTCCGTAGGCCTAACGTTTGGGTTTGGGGTGTGCGGCTCGAATCGGTACCTGGTGCTTGGCGTACATTGAGTACTTTTTAATCGATGCCGGTTCAAGGTGTTCAACCTCAAAATGCGACGTCAGGCCTAAGGTCACGCGGCTAACCGCCTTACGGCATCGTACGCCGAGCTGTGGGTCGGGTCGATTCTTGGCCGCGGCGGCCGCTTATCTGATGGAGGCGAAAAGCGAAAACGCTCGTGTGTTTCGAGATTTAGGCGCACGTCAAAGATCCCCAGGTGGTCAAAATGATCCCGCAGCCCTACCCTACGGCGCGTCTCGTCACCTCTGAAGCGTCGGCGCGTTAAACCATAGTCAATCAAACGAGCTATGGGTAACGGCAGTCGACGTTCAATATGACGTTAGGCATATACGTCGGGCCGTCGCACGCATGCGTCACTTTCTCCCTCTGCTGAAAATCACCCTTTAGCGGAGGGGCCCCAACGTATCTGTACCAAGCTTTGCAGGAAAGCGTGTTAACGATCAACATCACCGTCAGAGAAAGCCGGCTTTACTGCTCTGCGTTTTCGCGTACGGGCATCATCCGTGAGAGGCTGAAAGCTTCGCTTCAAAAATGAGGAGCCATTTCATTATCTATAGGTGGATGACCAGCGGCGCTGGAACACGTCACACAGGGTTCGACAGGGTGCATGTGTTAATTTTCATTATATTGGCAGCGATAGTGACGACAGCTCTGTGATTACCGTTAGAGTCGTAGATTAATGCCGAAAGTTCAACGTATACGTGACCGTTGTTGAGCGAGTTGGATTGGTGGGACAGTTCAAGTCACATTCTTCCAGCACTTACTCACTGAATCGTTTCTTGTCTGTACTTGAAATGGCCACACCGAAGCAGGCGAAGATGATCGCAGGGCTAGTGTCATCATGGCTAATGAACGCAAAGAGCGTTCACACTCTGTGTTAAAACTTGTGTGCACCTTTCGCAGTGCACGTAAGAATTCCTTCTTTCGTTTGTTAGGTATTGCTACGCTCCGGCGAGTTAAGGGTGTATAACGTTTTGCTGACGTGAAGCCTTTAAGTTGCTTTGAATCTTGAAAGTACTACAGCCCAAACTCTTCCAACACAGACTCGATAGGCACCCTTTTGCATGGTTTTAAGACAACTTTAGAGATGTATTGTGAACGTTATAAGTCTATACATGATCTATGAACAGTGGACGGTTGACAGCTCTCCCAACATGATTTGTATGAAACCCTTTTTGTGTGGCTGGCAGACATCCACATTGCAGTAAAGAAAGAGAGAAAAAACTCGGGTGAAAGCGTCAACCAATATACCTCAGCGGCTATATGTCATGACCGTTGTTGGGCCCTAGCATTACGCCTAAATAGTTGCCAACCAAAGCCAAACCCGTTGTACGTCAAAATATTGCTACCTGTTAACGTTTTAGGGCCTCTGAGCGTAACGTCAAGCCAATCGTCAGGAAAAGCCGGAGAAAAGCGTTAATTAACCAATACAGCTCGGTGTAAATGTTCCGATACATGGCGGTGCAACACGGGGAGGCGAAAAACGAAAAGGCCCATGCGTTGAGATTTCAGCACCAGATAAAGATCCCCGGGTGGTCTAAAGTACCCTTAACCCTGCACAACGATGCGCCACATAGTCTAAATGTATCTTTGGAGAGCTAAACCCCCAATTCGAAGCTTTTTTTAACGTTGTTTGAAATGTAGAAAAAAATTACACCATCTTCCCGTAGGGGAACCCTGAGTAGTATGCGAAGCAGCCATGGGGTCGACTGAAGTTCCCATTAGTTTTCAGTTCGTCGTTTCCGTTGACGTTCAGCTTCGCGTGCCTCCGTTGTATCAGTAGCTTCTTGAGGTAGTTTTAATGAGTGAAGGACATAAGGCGCGTTCGTAGCACATGCTCCCGTCTTGGTTTGTAGCGCAGTGGGAAGAGCGCCACGTACCTTCCGTCGCGGCCAGAGAGTCAAGGGATCGAAACCGGGCGCCGCCTAACTGTTTCTTTTGATAGTGGACTGCGCTGACGTCAGCCCAAACGCTGACGGGGCTGAAGAGACGCGCATGCGCAGTAGAGTGCGGACGGCGGACAACGACAACGAGGGAGGGAGGGACACAGCCCAGAGCATGAGATGCTTCGCATCTAAAAACACCCGGGGGTCTCTTGCTAGTGCATCAGACTCCCTTAGGGGTAGCGATAAGTTAACGTTCACGACGGGTATGGGCGGCTAATAGCAAGGGAAAACCAGTGGGTTGGGATATGAAATGCAGGAGAGTGTCCCACACTGCCTTCGCTAAATTAGGTGGGTAGGAGGGACGCAGGAGATCATTTAAGGAATTTTGTCGTAAGTTAGCGGGAAGGGTGTCTAGGAGAATCTGTCTTTCAATTTGCGGGAAGGGTGTCTGGGAGAACCTGTCTTTCAATTTCAAATAGAGGGATGTCGAAATAATGTGTTCAGGGGCGTCCGCAATTTCACAGGGGATACACATGCCTTGATTAGGTGACGAATGAAAAAAAAAACTGTTAAGCGGCGACGCATGACCATGAGCGCACCCAGTCTGCATGGCAACTTGACGTACACATTCACTGGCCGGAAATCTCCTGCATCGCAACGGTGGTACCGCAGCCATGCTAGTATATTTCTATACATCTGTACCCGTCAGTACAACGTCGTCCGGCACTAGTAATGCACGGCGCCGATCGGGCAAGTCAGCGCTTTATATACGACCCCTCCTTTTCGATTGGAGAGAAAAGCTAGGGCTCGCTTCCGGCAGACGGCTCCAAGGGCGGTCTGAGCCTCCACAGTGCGTGTTCCCGATATGTTTGCCTAGACGTAGGAAGCAGCGGTGGCAGTTCCCTGCAAGCACCTAGGCCCAAGTAGTCTCTCCACTGGCGGCCCATGTGTGTAATTATACGCCTCTGCATCTCCAACCTTGCGCTCCAACGTGCACGATTGAAATGCCGGCTGCGCGCCCATTATTTTCTTTCCTGTATCCCAGGGCCTGCGAAAAGGCGTGCATGCGTATACTATGTGCGTACTACCTGACTTAACACGTCCATCAACGATGCGTTAAAGCGCGCATATGCGCGAGTGTGTTACGTCTCGCCACAGACGTCCTTGGCGGTGTGAGCACGCAAGCGCGCGCCAAAGCATGCGCGCCAAGCTGGGCAAAATATCAAGCAGCCGTCGGCGGCGCTGTCTAGATGGTGTTATACAGAGAACGCCCACTTATACGTAATGCTTTCCCGAGGTCGCCGAGAACCACGGCTGTTTTACGAATGCGAGGACTTGACGGGCAAAAACAGGCATTTTCTTTTTCACTCGTCGCGTGCTGAACCATTACCGAAGAAACGACGCAACGGTGGTGGAGGCCGAAATAGTAACTTTGGAATAGAAATGGAAATATACGACTATACTGAGGCTTCCAATGGGCATGTATAAGAAATAAGTCCTGTATTAACCTTAATTGCCAAATGGTGCTCACGCTGGATGATGAGTCTAAATGTTAGTAAATGTAAGTTCATGCATGTGACCCGGAAGCGCTCCATAATTACATTCCCATACTGCTTAGGCACAGTTAATCTATCTGAGGTCCATAGCTACCGCTACCTTGGCGTTACCATCACTAACAAACTAAACTGGTCTAACCACATTCTAAAATTAACCGCCGATGCCTCGAAGTCCCTGAACTACCTTAGAAGATCGTTATACCTGTCCCCTCCATCGATCCGTAAAATAGCATATGAGACCTTCGTCCGCACCAAACTGGAATATGCCTCCTCCATTTGGAACCCGCACCAAACGTACCTGGCTGATATACTAGAAGCTGTCCAAAACCGCGCTACCCGTTTCATCTCTTCCAAATATGGCCACTCTACCAGTGTCACCCACTTAAAAGCATCTGTCGGACTGCCACTCTTAGCATCAAGACGTAAAATCTCACTACTCTGCCTATTCCATAAATTGTATTATAACTTCCCTGACCTTCGTTCTACGCTCTTATTTCCACCCGTGCGCTCATCACATCGCCTCTTCAATTCTATGAGCATTCAGAGACTTCACGGTTCTACCTACGCTTTCAACAAATCATTCCTTCCCGTAGCAATAGAACAATGGAACTCCCTACCAGAATCTGTCGTTGCCGAGCATAACCCTTCGAAATTCCGTGAGTTACTAAGCTCCTATATCCTTAATTAACCTACAATATTCTGTTTCTCGTTCTTTTTCTACGCGTAATTTTAGCGTCATTTCCAACTGCTTTTTCCTCTGGTTGCTTCTTTTCATGTCTGAAAAATGTAATTACTCCCCCTGCGTCCCGATGACGGCAAGGCTCCTTCTTCAGAGGTGACACGGCTTACATTGCAACGCCGCCTTGCTACCCTTCGCCGCTGCCGGCCTTCCACGAACCCCGCCCTGCGGAACGCAGCTCGTGTGTTTACACAGACTGGGGAGTCCCTTGCGAGCCATTGCGGCTCCGTGGGGTTCGCTGTAAAGGCACTTCCTCCAGTTCGCCCCTTTCTCGAAGATGGCAGTTCCGGCAAGGTCAGCTTTTTGGTCTGCCGCCCCGCATTGTTCGGAGACGGGGGCTGCGTTCCTTGACCTGTCTGCGGTCGTCGTTCTTTCCCTGCCTTGTCCTCCCGGGAATATTTTGGGGTACTGAGCGCAAAGAGTGGGGAACTCTACTCCGAGTGCTTCGCCCATTGTTGCATGCTCCTTGGGGCAAGGGGATTAGCCGGCCCACTGACGCCAAAAGCTTGTGACCGTGTGAGCGACTCAGGCCGGCGGGCCGGCGCCCTTCTGGCTGCTCGTTCATAGGGCATTGGCACGCGTTTCAAATGTCATACGGTTGACGCCCTCAGTCAGTTCATTGCTCTTTCTAGCTTTTTTTTTTTTTTTTTTTTTTTTTTTTTTTTTTTTTGGCGGACTAAGGAAACTTTGACTTCTTGAAATTGGTCACCTCTCTCCCTCCCCCTTCTCTCTTTTCATTTCTTTTTTCATGCCTGTTCGTCTTCCCTTTCGTTACACGAATGTATGTCGGAATTGTTTATGTTTTATTGTCTTAATTCTTGCTATGTGTGTGCTATTGTTTTGCCCCCCCCCCTTTTTATTCTTTTCATGCCTGTAGGTCTTCACTTTCTTTACACGAATGTATGTCGGAATTGTTCCTGTACTACTGTCTGTATTCTTGCTATGTGTGTACTATGATTTCGCCCCCCCCTTATGTAATACCCCGCAAGGGGCCTTTAAGGGTACAATAAATGATGATGATGATGATGATCTCTGCGTTAAATAGCGTACAGCAAAAAAAAAAGAAAAAAAAAGAAAAAAAAAAGCTACGGTTGTTCTATAACGGAATGAGGGATCCGTGTTTACAGCTTTATGAGTCGGGCGCAAAAACATGCGATAACGGCCATTAGTGGCTAGGGAAAAGGGGGCCAACAAGGGCCTCGCCTAATCCCTGTAGCATGAACAAAATAAGCATTCGCTGCAGCTTGCCCGCTCTCAGGTGCTCCTTACGGGTCGAGATCCGTTCGACCATACTCGGCTGTGGTTCTGCATAGTAGAAGACACCGTACACCCGCACTTGTCCAGGGGTGAAGACAAATATGCATGCATTATCTATACACTTATTCACCTGGTTGCCTATAGCGCTGTTTTCTGGCTAAGTGCTCAGTTCTTAAAAAAAATTTGAAAAATTATAACCCCCTCCCTCCGGAAACAGGTGTGCACGCGAAGCATGACCTCAGTGAAAACTAAAAGGACCACAATCGCTACGGAATGACCGCAAAACGAAAACGAAAATACTTCTGCCAGAATCAAAAGGCAGTGATCGAAATGAAAACGCAGAACCATCGATCGCTCAAGACGAAGCCCTTTCATTTAGCTGGGCTTTACCTGAGCTCAAATGTTTGGTATACATCATTGTAGATCAGTCTTCTGCGGTTATCGGTAAAGTTTACGTTATTCAATCGCTGCCCGCCCTTCGAGCGAATCACACGCGGCCTATTCCGATTTTAGGCTGACTTTTATCTAGTTTTCCTACTCCTCTTTCGGTTGTTTTATTTTTCATTTCTCTCGCTCTCTCTCTCTCTCTTGAACTTAGGCTAAATCCTTCTTCTGCTCCACTATTTTTCATTATCTGATTGATTACCTTGAAAAAAGAACTCTTCTTGGCCCATCCCCCTCAGAGGGTACGCGCCATTTTTATGGGCCACCACTACCACCAGGCAGCGCTAGCAGGTGAACTGTCCTGCGAGAGAGAGAGAGAGAGAGAGAGACAGAAAACTTTATTTGAGCCCCATGGGGCTAGTCTGGGCGGCGGGTGACCGGCGGTGGTAACCGGCCGGGGAGCATTGCAGCTCACTGGATGACCTTAGTCTGGACCACACGGTACGAGCTGCACAGCGCCTTCGCCCAGTGCTCTCCGTCTGTGAAAGGGGGGGGAATGAGTTTTGGGGGCACTGCCACATGCAGTGGTCTTGGGTATCGAGGGACCCGCAGTCGGGGCACAAAGGGGTGGGGTACAAAGAAGGGTAGATTAGGTGAAGTCGATATCGGCAGGGGAGTGCGTGTGTCTGGGTGAGTCGCCATAGGCGTTCCTCTTCGTTGGAGAAGGTCGGAGTGGCTGGGGGTAGTTGGCGGCGGGAGAGGCGGTAGTGCGAGCTTATGTCGTGGAAGGTAACAAGTCTGTCGCGGGTTGATAGGGCTCCGTGGAAGGGCTCAAGGCCAGGACCTGCTCTGGCGGTGAGTTCTCGAGCGGCCCTGTGTGCTGCCTCGTTCCTCCTCACACCCGTATGGGCCGGAGTCCATACAAGCTCGACTGGGGTGGTGGGAGAATTTTGAGAAGGATTTTGAAGGCCAAAGGCGAGATCATTCCTTTGGCGAAATTTTGAACGGCCGTTTTGGAATCGGAGATTACGATGGAGGGGGGCGGCCTGAGGGTGAAGGCTAGGGCTACTGCCGCCTCCTCCGCGGTCGCCGAGGAGTGAGTGTGCAGAGTAAGGGAAGCAAGCCGAGGGGCGTCAGGGCCATTAACGACCGCTACCGCATAAGCTTCACGGCTCCTGTATCTCGAAGTGTCAACGTAGACGGTGGAGAGGGTGATTGGGTACCGCTTGGGTAACGTCCTCGCCCTGTGCTCCCTGCGCGCTCGATGAAACGTCGGGTGCGTATTGCGCGGTATGGGTCTCACTGAATGTGGCTGCGGAGGGGAATGGGTGCGTCGATAAGGAATGGGCTGTCAAGGCGCAGCCGTCGGAGAAGCATTTTGCCTGAGAGCGTGGCTGTGAGACGAGTTAGCTGACTCAAGAGATGTGCCTCAAGCAACTCTTCGACGGTGTTAAAGACCCCAAGTGATTCAAGGCGGACAGTGGATATGCTCTGAGGTACCTGCAGCGCTGTTTTATAAATTGTCCTAATTAGACAATTAATTAGTGACCACACTGCGATGTTTCGTGATGTGAGCGACGACGCTGTTTTACTTCGTTTGTGGATAGCGCGGCACTTGTGCTCGCGCGCCCGCGCGAGCTCCAACTGGCGCACGGTCAACGACTCATCCCTGGTCAACCCGCGCGGGTGGGTACTTTCCAAACACCTCAAGGGCATCATATCATATCATATCATATCATATCATCATCATCATAATAATAATAATAATAATAATAATAATAATAATAATAATAATAATAATAATAATAATAATAATAATAATAATAATAATAATAATAATAATCATCGTCATCATCACACCATCGCCATCATCATCATCATCATCATCATCACTGGATTGCGTGGATGAAGTTGGCTGTGCCTCAAGCCCTTTCGGCGTACGCCACCACCGGTGGCGCGTCAGCCAATACCAGCTTCGGTTGAAAAACAAAAGAAATGGGGTAATGTTGGGAAATTGATTGATTTATTGATTGATTGATTGATTGAATGAATGAATGAATGAATGATTGATCGATTGATTGATTGATTGATTGATTGATTGATTGTAGGGTTTAACGCGCCGACGCAACGCAGGCGATGAGGCGCGCCGTAGTGGAGGGCTCCGGATTAATTTTGACCACCTGGGGATCTTAACGTGCGCCGAAATCTCGAACACACGGACGTTTTCGCTTTTTGCCTCCATCAGAAAAGCGGCCACCGCGGCCGGGACTCAAATCCGCGTCGTTATGTCAGGAAATGAAAAGCTCGCTTAAAATATTGACAGATGGTTTGGCTGCGCCAACAACGAAATATACGGCAAAAACAGCGTACCTTCCTTACTGTAAAACCTAGTATAACCCACAGCGGGTAAGTGCTATATACTCTGTGGGTATAGCGCACACACATTGGTCGGCTTCAGAAATATACAGGATTCAGAGTCTGGGCCTGCAGATTTCTTACGGGCGGCCGTTGACTTGTCGCCCTCGCATGCCCTTTGTCCTTATCTGCGCACCTGTGCATGGTACACCACGCATGCAGCGATAATCCCGCACACGGTCCTCTGCCAGTTGCGCAAACACCGACGCGCACATAAACTTACGCGCGCACCCGCAGCGCCGCGGAAGAAGGCACACGCCGCCGCAACGCCCACGCCTTATTTAGGCACCGCGGAAGAGCTCTCATTTCGAATAAACCACGCCGAGGTAACGTGCGGGGACGTCGGCGGACCGAACTTCGAGCGGTCGACCTGTAAACGGCGCCTGTCCCACGCACGCTGCTTGCAATATACGCAAAGCGCAGGCGTCCGCGCGGGATCGCGCACGCGTATCGCGCAATTCCATTCCGTTTCTGCGGCCAGGTTGTGTACGCTCGTAGATATACAGACAGGCGCGCTAGGAAACCGACTACAGCCAAGCTTATACAGTGTCTCTTCTGGATCCTTTGGCCTGCGGCACCCTACCGTGTTACTTCTGCGTATTTCCTGCTCGCAGCCTTCCGATCGCACGTTAGTTGCGCAAGTACGCAGCTGTTCCTTGTAACTGCAGCGTAAACCCCTGCTCATTACGTTAAAGTACTAACCCGAATACACCCCCTCCCATTTAAATTCCGCGCCTAGTTTCTCGCGGTTATTGCTCCGTGGTTTAGGATCTGTACTAGAAAACTCGTAGAAAACTATAGATAGATATATTCGTCGACTTCTTCCATAATCTTGTTATTTAGGCTAATTACGTAGTCGTTTTTAGGCTAGTTATCCGTAACGTGCGAAGAGATCTCGCACGTATGCAATCTTCGCGTTTTGCCTCTGTAATGATGACAGCGCCGATGAACCCCGTCTTGACGATGACCCCCCTCCCTTCTCGTGGCCTTGTTGGTCTCCCCTTCCGGTGGCGGAATGTTGGCGCGGCCTCCGCCGACGACAGCGAGTCGCAACCCTTTGTATGGGCCTCTCCGGCGGCTTTTAGGCGGCGTCGGGGAAGGCTTTCCTTTTATCCTGACCTTCGGGGACGGCCAAGGGTGGAGCGGAGGTCAAAACCCTTATTGGCATGTGCGCTGCTGTGGGGGAGGCGGCATTGCTTGCGCCCTGCTCGCGCATGCTTCAACGAGTTTGTTCGGAGCTGCGGCCCAGAGTGGTCGCACCAAGACTTGCTCCCGTGGCGGTTTCTGGGCGCCAGAGCCCCACGAATTTCTCGCCAACCGTGCGGCGGTTCGGCACCTTTTTTGGCCTCCGGGCCACCATCAGGGATCGCGCCGCGATGCCCCCTTTTGTGCGCTGCGGTGCCTTTTAATTGTAATTCAGTTTTCGTTTTGTCTTGTGCTATGTTTCGTCGTCTCCTGTAAATAAGTGTAAATAGACTTTTTCTTCATCATCTACTTGCCTCGTCTCGTCCTCGGGTCCTTCACCACCCTCCACGACGACACCACTCACCTTCTTCAACGAACCTAACTTTACTGCCTCCATCCGAAATTTGCCTCCAATCGAAGGGCGCCACAGCCTGTATTTAAAATTTGAAATGGACGTCGTTTCCGTTGTTGGGGCCCGTGGGCGAAAACTAACGATTGAGGCAACCTTGCCTATTACACGCCGTTATTTTACATCTCGGTGTAACGTAAAATGACAAAGTAAATGATATTCACAGGGCAGGATGAAGTAACTTTTCAGAGAGGAAATGGTCATTTTAGACCCGTGTACCGCAGCCGACGGCCAGGACATGCCTTGGCTCTTAGCGGCGCCTTCGTTCCTCTCGACTACCCACTGCTGGGTTTCAGAACCCTCGCAAAGCATCACGGTCTTCCACTTCCTTTTGTTAGTGAAAATTGATGTGCCTTTGGGATTGCTGACTTCTGCTCTTTCTATAATGGGACATTCCCAGAGCACGTGTGCCAAACTCGCAAGCTGGAAGCAGTGTTCGCATTTGACGACACAAATTTCTATGCAAAGGTGCCTGCAAAGGGCTAGGTTTGGGTATGTATTAGTGTGGAGACGTCTATATGGTACTTTTTGCTTGGTTTCGAGCGACGTGTCGACTTCAGGGTATCCTTCGCCTCTATATTGATCGAGCACGTCTCTGTAGGTGCAAAGGCGATCCTTTGTCCGTATACACTGCGCAGGGCGGGGTGGCTTTCGGTGGGTGAACCCTGAAGCAGCCTCGTTGTCCCGTTCGTTGCCCCCCAGCGCCGCGTGTGCGGGCGTCCATATTGAAGTGGTCCTGTTGTGTCGATTATTGTCTTGGTGGGTAAGGGCTCCTAGCGCCGTGCTGGAGATTCTCCCCTTGTCAAGTGGCGCATTGCGACCTGGGAGTCGCTGATAATTTTCCGCGCTTGGTTGTGGCTAGGGCTATGGCCTGTTCCTCACCTTCTTCGGGGTGTCGTGCCCGGATTGAGCAGGCGGTGAGAACCATCTCTGCCTGATCTATGTCCGTTGAGAAACGTGGTCCTCTCGCTCGTAGCTGTTCCCTAGCGCTAGGGCCTCGCTTTTGTCAGCTCCACCTCCAGAGTTAGCGAGATAAGAAACCACCAGCCTCCGCAGACTAGAAACAAACTCTTATCTTCACCACAACCTTCTTCATGTCACCTACCCCGCCATATATACTGTCTCTTACCCGGCACACCATACCATCAGGTATGGGAGTGCGGGCAAACCCTGGGCCTACCCCCCAATCCTTGCCCCTCTTACGAGCAGTGGATGCCCTGCCTGAAAAGTCCTGACCATGGGACCCAGCGCATACTGGTGTGGAGGACCTGGACTGCCAGCAAAGGCCAGGGCGCCCCGGACTAGGGATGCCCCCGCCGGGCGGGCGCCCTAGCAGCAGCACCAACGCTTGTCAAACATTTATTCCTTCTCCTCCTCTTCGTTTTAGATGCAGAGCATCTGATTCACTCGCCTTGTCCCTCCGGCGTCGTCGTCGTCGTCGTTGTCGTCGGCGTTGTCCACCCCTCTGCCATTCTCCTCGCCGCACCAGCTGCGCTCTCCGCCGCTCACCCCCTTTCCTCTCCGATAGCGAACACTCTCTCACGAGGGGCATTGGATTGGATTGGATTGGATTGGCTTGGCTTGGCTTGGCTTGGCTTGGATTGCATTGGGTTGGATTGGATTAAAGTGTACTCTCTCTTCCGCGGTTTCCTCTCCTTCGGGCGCGCTGCGCATATAACCGGTGTGCCGTTCTTCGGCGAAGCAACATCCACGCTTGGCTCAAACACCTAGAGTCCACGCCGCTTTACAAGTACGCCAACGTCGTCATCGACTGGGACCGGCTTACGCAGTCCCCTCAACGTCATGCGCGCTATAAAACGCGTTCCCTTCCCCGCTCCGCCTATGCGTCGCATCTACATAGGGGTTCTCGCGAGGGGAGGTGGGAGTTTTTTTATTGTAGACTGGGTGCACGTTCTTAGGGAGGGCTAGAAGTGATTAGGTGCTTTTTTTTTACAATGAAAGCTGTTTATTTTAAGCTGCGCGGAACTTTCGCTGCGAAAAGGAAGAACGAGTAATTTTCGCGTGCAGGGGTCTCTTCCACAGCTATTATTGTCTTGCGGTGGATGTGGCGGGTCGCCGGAAACGCGTTGCGGCAAAACCTACTTCATTCTTAAAGTTAACTCTTAAGCAAAGCCAATGATGTCTGCTGACTCAATGACGATAAAAACTACATGTTCGTGCCCGTGCGTCCGTAACCGTCACGCGCCTGTCCTAGGTCCTCATAGAGCTTTGGTTTGCAAAAGTGATAGGGGGCACCACGATGAATATGGTTGATCTGTGTCGTAATGCCAAACGATTTGCACTTGCAGCTAATATCGCTGACGTGTGTCGTATTGCCTAACGATTCCCTCTTACCCGCCGCGATGGCTCAGTGGCTAAGGGGTTGCGCTGCTGAGCACGAGGTCGCGGGTTAGATTCTCGGCCGCGGCGGCCGCTTTTCTAATGGAGGCGAAAAGCAAAAACGCCCGTGTGTACGAGATTTCGGCGCACGTTATTAAAGATCCTCAGTTGGTCAAAATTAATGTGGTGCCCTCCACTACGGCGCACCTCATCGCCTGCGCTGCGTCGGCGCGTTAAACCCTACAATCAATCAATCAATCAATCAATCAATCAATCAATCAATCAATCAATCAATCAATCAATCAATCAATCAATCAATCAATCAATCAATCAATCAATCAATCAATCAATCAATCAATCAATTCCCTCTTGCACCTAAAAGTCGCCAAAACAGCGGTCTATTATTATATGCTAGTCTTTTGGGCGTACGGCTTTCCCGCACAGCCTGACCGTTGTGCAAAAAGCCGATGTTAAAACATGTGCTATGAAGAGACGTGAAACGTAGTACATATCACGCAGCAAAGCCATACTTCTGCGTTGCCTGCAATGTGTGCCAAAAAGGAGAAAATAATGGGGTGGAGAGTTTTGTTGAGGGCTTCACGCACCATCAGAATGCCCTGGCGAACCCCTTCATGATCGCCGACCCTCATTTGTCAGCCACCGGCGTAGCCAAAGGCAGACGGTAGGAGCGGAAAAAGCCTCAAAATTTCATAAACATTGAATGAACTGGTGTTGGTCGACAGCTCTTATCGAACTCACAGTGTACTTGGCAATAACTAATTTTTTTAATTTTTCCAGCCAAAACGAAGCAGCTGTCAAACAAAAGGGAAGGCAGAACAGACCTGTCGCACGTCGTAAGTTGAAATCGGGAGCAGAGCCAAAAGACGTTCCCTACTTTTGTTGGCACTGTAATATAAGTCTTTCCACCACAAGTTTGATGCGCCTCATACTGCGCCTTTTCACACGCGCAATTGCTATCCAGGTGCTGCGGGAATTTTGTCAGCCTGATCCCTCGTTTGTGGTGACGGGGAGTGCACCCGTCTCGATGCAGG
The DNA here is from genome assembly GCF_048455015.1 of Haemaphysalis longicornis. Lineage (NCBI taxonomy): Eukaryota > Metazoa > Arthropoda > Arachnida > Ixodida > Ixodidae > Haemaphysalis > Haemaphysalis longicornis. The sequence continues at coordinate 1,508,724 of NW_027526296.1, forward strand.
TCTGGGGCTCCACAAGGACTAGAAGAGTGGATGACAGCGGCCACTTGCCAGTAGCCGGACCACTGAAGCCACCCCTACCGGAGTGCCGGCTGCATCGTTATCAGCATTTCCTCACAAACACACGGGGGCCGATCGCCGCACACTGTAGCACATCATCATTCGCAGCGCGTACCCTCCCCCTTGCAACGCGCTGCCGCAGGGCACTCCACTCTACCTTTCCACGCCGTTACGCAACACAATGCACCACGGTCGGGGCCAAAATCGGCCGCGACGAACGGTGGCGCCGAAACCGAAACCAAGCTGGGCGAGGTGCGCGCTGTGCTTGGACGCCTCGCAGAAAAAAAGAGAAAAGGAGATGCAGGCGACCGGCAGGGAGGAAAATAAAGGAAGAGGCAGGCGTCGGAGGCTTTTCTCTTTTCAAGACCCCTCCCTTTGTTGTCCGGCACGCGCAACTTGCTACCGAGCATCGGCAACTGGCGCGACCAACAAAGCCAACCGACGCAACAGAGGCACGGCATCGGCCGTCCGGCTTCGCAGACGACACCGTCGGTGCCGTCGGCTGCGCATCGTTGCGCCGGCCTTGGAGCACGGCCGTGCCAGAGGCGCCAATCTCGGTCTACCATCTCGGGGCGACAGATAAGTGCCTTCCCCTCCTCTTCCCGGCGAAATGAAACGAAAAAGGGCTGGTGAAAGGACCCCTATTATTTTCTTCCGCCTAGGCTATTTACCCGGCCGGCCGATGATCCCCTCTCTTTTCTTACTTCCGACGGCCAGCCCGCCCGAAGTTCACCGGCTCAGGGTCATCCTCGACGCGCGGTCGGGTGCCGCGTCTTCGGGGTCAGTTCGAGGCACCGTGTTCCGAGGCTAGAATAGCTGCTCGCCCCCGCAATGGTGTGAAACGCAACGTTACACTGCGGTTGTCACCGGGCGATCAGGACCTCAATCTTACGGCACTTCCGCGCTGCGCCGAGCAAAGCTCAGCGATTTGTGGTCACCGGCCACGAATTTTCAGCACCACGGAGAATGCATTGACGCGTGCACCACGCCCACAGAAGGAAGGCTCCGTTTTGTGCAGGGCGGAAAGTCTTTGGGCACCGACGACGCATGTATTCTCAACTCTTTCGTTGCTCATTCACCCATGTCACCAAAGTGCACGCATTGCAGCGACTTGCCCTGCGAACGCGAGAGTATCTATTCAAGCCGATGGTTTGGAACGTTATGGTCTGGAGTATAAAAATCTCAGATTTACGAGGTAGGCGGCGAAGTCTCGTGTAAGATAGTGTCGGAACGGATCGCTAGCTCTTGGGGTTCGGCATTAGAAAGATTCTCCCGAGCGTTCTGCCACTGCGCAGTTGGTTGAAGTTAAAGGTTTAAATGACAGGTATGCGAATAAACTTTGTTGTGCCCGATACTGGGGGTAGAGAGGGGCGGAATGGGATGTTCCCCGGATGCGTTCCTATAAGATGGCGGCCAGGAGAGCGTTGGCTATAAAACTACTAAATAAGCTACGCTTGAGAGCAATGACACTGACGCACGGTGGCAGCCATTTTGGTGCCTAACGCCAGGATGGTCAGCTTGATGCGCCCTATTGCGCCTGACATTGACAGGCGGGATTGGACCGGGCGCCGCTTGGCAACCATGACTGCTGTGTTTACTACTTTTAGAAGAGTTAGTGACAGTACGTTGGAGCGATAGGGTCAGGCTCGGTTGCGCTAGCGTAGCTTATTTAGTGGCTGTAGGTTATGCTAAAGCCACTAATTAAGCTACGGTTTTCTAGTGGCTGTGGGTTACGGTGGTCCACCGTCGTTATTTCCCAGCGGCAAGCGACGAAAGGTTTTCTTTTTCAGCCTGGTCCGGAGTAAACAAATCTCACGTGACGCGGTTCGACCAATGGCCGCTGTCGGCGGCATACAACAATAACAGAAAAGAGTGCTGATACTCTTAAACCTGATATAGTGGCTCTACGTGGCCCCTAGCGTCACCCTCAGCCAGTCGGACGATTCGTCGAAGGAACTTCGCATAGGAGCCAAGCAGCATTTCCTCCCACTACTCCAAATTGTTTATGATAAATGGGGTGTTGTGGGTGTTGTGTCAATGGCGTACTGTGGGCAGGCCCATATGATATGATGCAGGTTAGGTCTCGCAGGCGAGGAGTCTTTAGAAATGTCATGATACAGGTGGTTGTAGGCAGCGGGGTCGAGAAATGTGTCAGACTGTAACAGCCTCCATAGCGCCTTATACATGGACTCGACGAGGGACAGTTTAGTCGAGAAAAACAGGTTTTTAAAGGCGGTAGTCTTTCTTGGGCTACTTTGAATGGGGAAATTTTGGTCCGTCCGTCCGTCTGTCTGTCTGCCCGTCGATTCAGCCGCCCGGCCAAAGTTAAGGGAGTTGTTGAACGCGACGTTTAAAGCTATTTCAGATATCTGCATCTGGTGGCCATGTTCCTCATTGTCAACATTGTTGAACGAAAACAAAACATTACGCATATTCTGGCCTCGCGGTACGCTGTTCGACGGGGTCGATGAGTCCGCTATCCATAAAGATGACGCCGGGTAAACATTGGAAGGCTTAAAAGGCAAAATTTAACTAAGGATAAATGAATAACAGGAAAAGGTTACAAGTCGAAAAAAGAACGGTTCTTTCCTCTGGTTAGCTCCGTAAAAAAAGTGGTGCTGTCTCGAGGGCTGGCAACAGCAGACTGGTGGTCGTGGCGTCTCTGGGCCCAGGCGCGGCACGGTTCTGCGAAACGTAACTCAACACCTCGCCGGGGTGCGTATTCCCTAACCATATCCCGTAGGGTCCGTGATAAGACAGCGTGATAAGACAGCGCGAGAATTAATGCAGGCTTATCATATCAGGAAAATGGGTGACGAGTGTGTTAACGACACTTCGGTATGTTTGCGTAGCAAAGGGCAAGCTTTTTTGGATCTTTTAAAAACGGGATAATGGGTTCCGTCGACTCTTATACTTCGATGCTTTCGGCAAACTAAACACAGTTGTAAGTGAGCGCTAGTCCCGTATGGTCTTTCTGTGTCTTTGTAGAATTTTCGCGCTCAAATTTACACTTGAAAACATAACCCAACTAGCCCAACAACAAGTTCTATTAAGCATAATGATGTCCTTTGCACTAGACAGCCTCTCAACTGTAGGGACTGCGCGCTGTGAGGGGCAACGTTTGAGGAGAATCACTTGAGTTAGAAAGGCCAGAACGAGAAGCGATTTTCATGTCGAAAATCGACTGAAGCGATCAGATCCACGCCGTTTTCTGCCAACTGCGCTCGCAAGCGCGTTCACTTCCGGGAGGACCTCTTTGTTTTTCTCGTGTCCCGCAACTAATGTCTTGGCAACGGGCCTTTCCTTCTGAGTAGAATGGGTCTCGCAGGGCTCAAACAGAGACGGGCGCCCGCTCTCCAGGACATGGGTCCTGAGAACACTGGCAGCGGCCGCCTTCCGTGAGCATCCTATGCAAACACCTCCTACGATCACCTAACCAAGGTCAAGCTTCTGAGCGTAAGGAGCGTTGTGTGGCCCATTCCGCGTCTGCCGGACCTTGGGGACCCTTATGATGTCCCTGCCAAGAAGAAGCAATATTTTTGCCTTGGAGTCAACGGGCGGAATGCAATCGGAAATTGGTTTTAGGTGAGGATAGCTTCGGGCAACATCAGGGGCTGGGATTTCGCCTCTGGTGTCCGGAATTTCAATGCATTCAAGCAAACAAGGGAGTGAACTAGTCGCTTTGTCTTTCACTCCCGTCACAGTGAATCCATGAGCTGCCCTTCCAGCCACTTCAGCATTACCAGCGCAGGTGCGGAGCATGTAATGAGTGGGAGTTCCGTTAACTTCAAAGAAATCGAAAAGTCCTGATCTGGCCAGTGATCGGTTGCTTTGGTGCTTTGGTCGTCCAGTATTGCGTAGGATTTCAACACTTTGTGTGGTTGGCATTCATGCCTCACTTCAACGAGACATATTTTGGCGCAAGACTTTTCGTCGTCCTCGTTGTTCACTTGATTGCGTGTGGAGCAGACTTGTTTCGGGGCGGTCTGAGAGTTTTCGCTTTCGAAGGCTGCATCTGAGAGTTGGCTTGCCGGTGGATGAAATGCTGTAGCATGATCGTCAGCTCCACATAGAAGGCGCTTCACAACTGCCCGGCACTGCTTCGCTGAGTGGTTTGTCGACTTACAACAATGGATACAGATTCCCCGTTGTCTGAGGAATTCCGCTGGTCCAGCCAAGCCTTTCATGCGGAAGGCGCGGCACCCCGCGAGGGGGTGAGGTCTCCTATGCAGGGGACACCACGCGTCCAGATTGTGTTCATCATGCCGCTCAGTACGGGTGGCCGGTTTTTGTTGGTCCGTTGAGGAAGCCGAATCAACGTCTGTCTTCCGGGTAGAGATAAAAGGGGTTTTGTGAGGTGGCTTGGAGTCTTGGTTCACTCTTCGTAGGTTGGATGCAGCAGGAGCATCACTGCGGTTGGGCATGAAGCTAGGGTCGTTTCTCATGCCAGCCTCGTCCATGATGAAGCTTGCGAAGAAAGAAAAGGGCGGAAATGCGGTGTTGTTTTCCCTTTTGTATTTGGAGTCTACGGACATCCACTTTTTTTGAAGCCCAGGGGGCAGCTTTGAGGCGATCGAGTTAACTCCACGGGCGGAATCAAGGTATTTGAGTCCCGCAAGATGTGGATCTCTCTTTGCCACTTCAAGCTCGTGGAGTAAGTCCGAGAGCTCTTGCAGCTTCACGTTGTCTCGGTGAGAAAGCCTTGGGAACTCCTCCAGCCTACTCAGCAACGCGTCTTCAACCACCTCGGGGCGCCCGTAGTTGCCGTCCAGGCACTTCCAAACCACGTTGAAGCCCGCTGTGAAGTTGTCGACGTACACCGATCTAAGCCTCTTGGCCTGCGCTGATAAGTTTGGACCCAGCCACTTGATCAGGAGGTCAACCTCTTCTTGAGGAGATAGATCGAGGTCCCGGATCACCCCTTTAAATGACGATTTCCAAGCCCGATAGCTGTCAGGTTTGTCGACAAGTATGGTGAGGCTGGTGGAAACCACATCCTACGACACAGATACCGCATGACGTCAGCCAACTCTACGCCTGCGTTGGGCGGGGCGGGAGTTGGCGGCGGTGGCCACTGATCGGCCTGGGAAGCCAACAAGCACTGGGGTTCTGAGTGGCTGCTACTACGGCGACCGTCGCTAGGCACGAGGGGCGCAGGTACGAGATCCATGACATGCAGACTTGCTTGTTCTGCTACATAACTCTCCGTGCGCTGTGCAACGTCTAGTGGAGGGAGTGAGCGGGAACACAACCCGCCATCGTGCTCCGCCGCTGCCTCCAAAACAACCGCCTGTGCCTCAGCAGCCGCATCCTCCTTCTTGTGCTGAAGGAGTTTAAGTTCAGCGTCCAGCTTTGTCCTCTCAAGTTTCATGGCTGCCTCCTTTCAAACGTAAGAGGCTCTCGCTAGGGCGGCCTGTGCCTATGCGCGTGCCTACGCAGCAACCGCGATTATTGTGGACGAGTTCGCCGTGATCTCGAAGAAGTAACCGAGCGAGCTGATAGTACCCGGGACATTGTCTCCTGTGTTCGGTCGTTCTCCCTCTCGCCGTCGCGTTCGTATTCGCTCTCGCGTAACTTTTCGTGGACAGTACCAACTTGGTCTGCGTCGACGGCCCTGTGAAGCTCCGTTCGGTAAGGCTTTCAGCAGTGCTTGTCTTTAACAGGAACGCGGCGTACGTGTCACTGGCCTCTTGATATTGAAGGAACGTATCACGAAGCCTTGTTGTAGCCGCACCGCTGCCAGCTGCATTAGCCCATGGAAGCGTACTTAAAGCACTTTCCACATTTCTCCATGACGCGTCGACTGTACGACAATGCCGTTCGCGGCTAGTCTCGTAATTTGCTTGAGCCTTGAGGGACAGCGTAGTGGCTCGTCGCGGTCTAGAGCTAGCTTCCCGTGGCTCGTCTTCTTTGGCGGAGCTCGTTTTTTCAGACTGACTGGTCAGCTTGTGTGGATCCATTAAGGCTTGCCGCCTCTTTCGCAGAGTACCCTCCGTTCAATGGAAAATCACTTGCGTTGGATGCGAAGCTGACTAGTAGGTATTGAGGTGAGCCTACATTGCCGTTGGTTGCCCTTGCTTCGTGGTGGCCGCTGAACGTCGGGCTGTCCTTTCAGAAGGTGCTGTCATGGGCGAGCCGTCGACGGAAGGCTTCCCGTGGTGACGTAATCCTTTGTGTTGGCGGACCTGAGGGTAACGGCCAAAGCGGTAGACTTCCCTTTTTTACTATTCTGGCCTCGCGGTACGCTGTTCGACGGGGTCGATGCGTCCGCTATCCATAAAGATGACGGGTAAACATTGAAAGGCTTAAAAGGCAAACTTTATTATGAAATGATAAATGAAAAACGGGAAAAGGTTAAAAGTCGAAAAAAGAAAGGTTCCTTCCTCTGGTTAGCTCCGTAAAAAAAATTCCCCCGCATTTCCCCGAGGGGGAGAATGTGAAAGTGCGAATGCACGGTTGTCGGCCCGCTTGCGGCGCTTGCGCTCGGCCCCCGCAGCCCACCGCCTCGCCGCCTTCTCTTCCATCTCTTCCATCGGGTTTGTAGTATCACGTGTACACCACGCAGTTATCAAGCCGCTATAACGCCGCTGAGTCGCCAACGCACGCCGCTGACGACGTAGTTTGAATGCGTTAAAGATATAAGGCGCGTCACTAACACTGATATCAGCGTCGCGTCCGTGGCTTGGTCGGTAGAGCGTCGCGCTGCGGCCGCAAAGTCCTCGGATCGAAACCTGGCGCCGGATGCTGTTTCTTTTTTAAATATAGAGGAGCACAGGACGCCGCCGCCGCCGCCGGCGGTGGATGGTTTGGGGTCGCTTATAAAGTGCATTCGCACTTAAAAAAGTGGTGCTGTCTCGAGGGCTGGCAACAGCAGACTGGTGGTCGTAGCGTCTGCGGTCCCAGGCACGGCACGGTTATGCAAAACGTAACTCAACACCTCGCCGGGGTCGCAGGACAGCGGGAGAAACGGGCCGAATTCCTTTTCCGGCCGTCCCCGGCTCCGGGAGGGAAGGAGAAGCACGCACACACAAACACAAAACAGACTCGTTTCACCCTCCGAGGGACACTGGCTGACTCGCAGTTCAGAGTTTGTGGCGCCTCGCTGCTCGTCGATGAATGCCAGCAGAACAACGCATATCTGAGGCCCAACATAAATACTTCAGTGATATTTGCAGAGTTCCTTTATTTAGAAATACACGAAGCCTTCATTTTAAAGATGCTAGATGTTTCTTGGGATGCTATGGCGAGTGAAATAGTAGCCTGTAGGAATGTCAAACGCGGAGCCATCCGCCGCAGACATGGTGCCGCCACCTGGCAGTGACCCTGCAGGTGCGCAAAGTCGCTTGTTTCCCTGGGCCAGTGTCAGATAGCGCAACCAGCGTCGCTTCGGCGGTGTGCTGGAAAGGACGGCGCCAGATCACGCAGTTTGCCACCCTACAGCGACCACGGCGGTGGTCATCAAGTGCCAAGTGTAGATGTGAAGACATGCCCAGAAAACGCAAGGAAAAGATACGAGGACTCATGTAGCAGGGGCGGAAGAAGGCTATATTCGTTCGACGAGATTTGCAGCGAAGCAAGCCAATACGCGGGCAACTTTTTCGGCTCCACTACTCCATGTATAAGCAGGTGGAGTGAGAGCCAACAGCCGTCCAGGCGAGTCCGTTCGATGCGCAGGCAGGCGGGGCGCCGACTCGCTCGTCGGGCTTAAGCGCGAGACACATGGACGATTGGTGCAATGGTGCATGCCAATCGCATGCGACTGATCGTTACGACTGTCGCCACGGCTAGTCGTACGCGTTAATTTGAGATAGATGGTCCGATGCGCACGTACGATCCGTCGTCGGCGCCGCTCCGCCCACTGTTTGTGCTCCATGGTTTCCTCCCTGTTTAGGCGCTCTCAGGCCGATTCAGATAAGTGCAAGAGAAATCCGAGCAGGAAAAGAAAACAGTTATGAGCTCGAAGTGATAATGAATAGTGCTATTACGTTATACATTGCATTTTTATATGTTCAGTACAGTGGTGTGGGAACATTTAGCACCCATGACTCCGCTCGTCCATGCTGTAGGTACCGCTGGCAGCATGTGTCTGCCATTTTGCCGAAATAGCGGGCGCCCCAAAGCCAGGGAGTTGCGTTCTTTCACGCCCCCCCCCTTCTTACGTCGATTATTTCGACGTAGTTCATACGTCAACGCGGGAGGGGTCGAGGTAAGCTGAACCCGCTAGTCGACTCGACCATCTCTCGTCGAGTCAATGTATCTTGGGCTCAGGCCACAGATCAGATGAAAGAGCTTGTTCCCGTATAAGATGGTCATGACGTAAGTGTGAGAGAGAGAAATAAACGTTTAACAAAACGTTTGTACTTCCAAAGTACATATACTAAAATTGGAACGATACAGAGAAGATTAGCATGGCCCCTGCGCAAGGATGACGTAAGTGAGAACCCCCACATCGGCGGAGTGCGCGTTGAGCTTCTTGGGAGATCCCAAAATGAAGTTTCGGAGGGCTGCTTTGGAGTTGCTGACTAGTACTATCTTGGCGTTTGGTAAGAGAGCGTGAGTGCAATGGCCATTTCTTCCCCAGTTTCCGGCTAGATTGTGCCGACTGATCCAGAGGCAACAGTGACCCTGTCACTCAACCACTGCCGTGCCCATGCACTTCCCGGTCTGGGTGGTCGGCCTCATCGACGTAGACCGCGCGTTCCTCCTTATGCAGGCGGCGTTCGACGTTATGCTCGGGGTGAATATTTCGAGGAAAAGGAAATATGTGTATATGCGCCTTCTAGCTCGTGGCATTCATACTGCGTAAGAAATTGTCGTTGGTGCAAAGAACAATGAACACTAAACCAAGTGAGTTGAAAATAAAAGTAGGTTAATTAAAAAAGTAAAAGTAAAGTAAAAGTAAAGTAAAGTAAAAGTAAAAAAAAAGTAAAAGTAGGTAAAATAAAAGTAGGTAGGTAAAAGTAGGGCCTATGGATTGCGAGGTGATCACGATTTCCCAGCACGACGACGGCTCGATTGCTTAATCTGATTAAAGGTGGACGTATCAAGCAAATGCCTGGCAACCTTATAAATAGAAATGTACTGAGTCGGGCGATCGAAGTGAGTAATTTGGGCATGGCAAACCCAAAAGTATACATTTGGGCGAGTAGTAAAGTATGTTTCTGCTAAATGTCCTCTTTGCTTGGCACCGTGAACGCGGCCATTCACCAGCGTGCCGCTATAAGCCTAACGTGGCGCTTTGAGCTTTAACTGCGCAACCAGTACCTGCAGCTTTACGGACACTGTGTTTGACACTGCTTGGAATTGTGCAAGGCTCAACGCTACAGCTACCAAACATTAAGCCGATATGTAGGTATAACATGGGAAACTGGAGAAGGCTCTGATTCATGGAAATGGATAGACGAAAAAAAGACCAGGAGGGAAAAGGATGGTGAAGGTTATGAAATGATTTCACCAAGCCTCGCGCTGAGTTTCGGTCTCACGGTGATGCAGCATCCAAAGGCGAGGCAGTCACTACAGAGATACTGTGCTGCGCACCAGCAATGCCGACGTATTCGTTGGGCAATTGGACAAAAATGCGTCTGCATTGACTACACCCTAAAGAGTGTTCAGGTGGCATCGTAATTTTTTGTGTGTTCTTCACGATGCAGATCCAGTAAGAGAAGCCTAAATATTTAATGAAACAGTCAGGCTACTTATTTTGTAGTGTCAATGACGCGAACGGCGCAGGAGCCAACAAAGACAGCGCTAAAAGAGTACAAAAACTATAAAAGGTTTAAGTTAATTACGATTGAGATAAATTAGGAAACCGATATCGGTAACGAGTCCCGACAATGAGCATTCCGCGGCAATCAGCATGTTTATTTTGTAGCAACATCCTTCTAGCGAATCTATCAGTACGGCACGCAGTTCTACGACTGTCCGCATATGGACCCAGGAACTATTAAGCCACACGTAGGTACTAATTAGCATAGAGTTTCATACTAATATATACTAGAGGGAAATCTGTCGCTGCAGTCGCGGGCCGCCGTGGGCGGTGCCATGGCCGCTAGCGACGTTCCTCGCCTACTTGGCTTAGATAGTCATATGGCTTCTTTTTTTCTCGAAGCCAAAATCAACAAAAAAGGGTAACATTTTTTTCTTGTTCATCGTTCATGAAGCTTCTACATAATTATTGACAAATTAATCTTTATGGAGGTTTAAAGTTATAATAACGAAAGAAATTTGATGAATCTTCTACAGTAATATTGTTGCTTTTTGCAGCCATACACACAGAACACAAATAAGCCGAAATGGGAGTAAATGGCTTGTGTCATAACTCAGTACCAATTCGGAGTTTTCCAAACTCCTTCCAATGGGAGTTTCGCCTTACTCCTATTATTTCGGCAGTTTTTTTAGTACCATATGGGAGTTTCATTTTACTGCCACTACAATGGGAGTTTCCAGGGGTACCATTGGGAGTGTATTGTTTCCTCCAACTGGGAGTTTTCAGGGGGCGCATTGGGAGCAGTGTTGACCTGCATTCGAGGTTTTTTTTGTGGGTGTTTTTTTGCGCTTCATATATATGCGCTGCAGTGGAATTTATTACTGAATTTGGGAGTTCTTAATAAGGGCACATGCCGCATTTTTAATTTTCCTTGGGGATCACGTAATTTCTAGTCTTTTTCTGCTTCAAACGTTGAATGGCGAAACGTGAAAAGTTTGTTTTCTGCACAGTCAATTTATTGCATAAAAATTACATGGATACGATATACGTGTGAACACGTTAATAAGACAATAAAAACACTGAATCAACAAAACACCTACATCGAGAACACAAGGTATCTTGGTAAGAACTTTATCTACTACAACACTCCTCAACGAAAAAAATTTAAGCCATTTGCAAACAATGAGGTCAGCATGTCGTCGGTGCGCTGTTTGCTTGCACCTGCCTCCCAAACGCTGACGTTGCCGCACCCCCTGGCACGTTCTTCTGGAAGCCACAGCAGCACATTCATTAGAGGGATAGCAAAACGCTCTAAATCTGCGGTAACAAATACATAAGCATATTGGGCATCTGACCTGAAAAAAAAAAAGAAAGAAACGGCACTGTAAAGACGCTGAACTTGTCACTCTTGTGTCCAACTTTCCGTAATGTCTGAATGTTTGTTTAAAGCTACTCAAAATTGCACTTCTGTCCGAGACACCTGCGCTCACTAGTTCGTCAAAACGAAGTGTTCTGCTGTTCAAAAAGGTGCGCGACCCTTCCTTGTGGCGACCAACTTGTCAAAATGCTTCATTTCCCTCTTTTCCTTGCGTGTAGTGTTCTGGGAACGAGCTTCAGGTTTTACCCCCCGCACTGCCCCTCTCTCCCCTCACCGAAAGTTAAGGAAACATTTCGGTCGGTGTGACGCCTGCGCGTGCCCCCCTTCAAAAAATAAATAAATAAAATAAGCAGTCGTCTGTCGACTCTACAGAATGCTCCCTCGAATGGCGTTTGCTGGTTATAGTTACACGCGCCTAGCGTACGGAGAGCTCCCACGGAGCCCCGACCTTCTCCCTTTCCAGTGAAAGCAATTAATCGCCGGCGGCACGCGGCAGTCACCCTCCTCGTAGCAGACGCGGCTGGCACCACACCTACTTCTCAAGAAAAGCGGCTGCCCTGCGACGTTTGACCGGCCAACTTCACCCTCGCTTGCCAGTAAGCCACAGACACAGCCTAACAAAAACACCTAACAGCCGTCCAGAGTTCGGACAGTTTTCATTCTGCTTGCGAGTGTGAACCAGTGAGTGTTCTGCTCGAGACTCGCGCAAATACGCATTGCTTTCACACCGTTCGGCCTCCCCAATGAAGTTCCGGGCATGGCACCCTCTCTCACGCGCAACGCTCACCTCCAGTGGCGGAGTATCGCCCGTGCAGTGACGCGGGAAACACGCTGAGTTTATTTGACGCTAGAAGGGGCACAAGTCTGCCAAAATGTTGCGTACAATAAAAAACGTGAAAATCTTACGCAGAGGCACAACCGCGTTGTTTTTAACGAGCCACTCTCAGCGATCACTGCATTTAGGCCTCGCGTCGGCTCGCTGGCGTATTCCGTTGGGTCGAAGGTCGGTGACACGGAGGCGACGTTGCAGTCCGTCGCACGTCAGTCCAGGCTGGTTCCACAATGTTCGCAACGAGCTTCGGTTGTTGGGAAGCACTTCACATCCGTTCGTCCGGCCGCAAGTTCACACTGGCAATAAATTTTCGGGGGCGCTGGAGCTCACACGACACACGACACCAACTGGCAGCCATTTTGTAAGCACGCGTAAAGGAGGAAGGGGTGGAGGAGGAGGAGAAGGAAATGGAGGTGGCGTGGGAGTTTTTAATACTCCCATTAGGACAAACGCAGTAATCACAGCCAGATACTGCGTTTTGTGAAGAGGTACAACCGTGGTAAATGCGCTTATTTACGACGGCTTGTGGGCCCCGGTGTAAACTGGCAGTTTTTCCACCATCATACTACCACACGTGGGAGCAGGCCGCCTGTCGTGAGGAGTTTAAAAGACGTATTCCAGCCAAGAAACTCCCATTCAGGCTAACTTCTGTTTTGTGTGTAGCCAACGTTTCAGCCTGTTCAGGAGCCATTCCAAGGGCAAGTGGAACGTGCCTGCTCGGTACATGACGGAACACTCACCGAAGCGCGACTCCCACAGACAGTGGCGCCAGATTTCCCTCTAGTGTATATTAGTATGAAACTCTATGCTAATTAGTCCGTTCAGCCATGGTCAAGCCTCGGTGTAAACTGAGTTTTTCATGCGCGAGCATCACTCACGAATTACTTGGTTCAGTTGGCAGGAAAGCGGCGCTCGAGATCTCTACGGCCAGTGCACGAATCAGAATTTATATTCGCCACGTGCAGACGAAACCTCTAATCAAAATTCTCATCAACAGCGAAGGCCGCATGTGTGGTCCGACGTCCTCATTGGCTGCGAACGGGGATATGTAACGGCCTGGGCTGAGGTGCCGCAGCAAATACGAGAATCTGCGAATGATGCGGTTGCTCATGTGGCTGCGAACGAGGATATGCGGTGGCTTGACGTTAGCCCCAATTTGCTATGCTTTGAGGTGTTACGAATAGACTGTGGTATGCGTATCGACGCGGCGCGCAGGCTTTAACAGCGCGCAACGCAACTCGCCGTCGGGCTTTCCTGCGGAGGAATGGTGATCTGCGGCCAAGTCCCCCTAACGGAGAACTCTGCACGTCCGTACATTCTGCGCCGCGCTGGAGACATTAAGATTGCGACGCGTTCAGAGAGAGAGAGAGAGAGAGAGAGAGAGAGAGAGAGAGAGAGAGAGAGAGAGAGAGAGAGAGAGAGAGAGAGAGAGAGAGAGAGAGAGAGAGAGAGAGAGAGAGAGAGAGAGAGAGAGAGAGAGAGGAGAGAGAGAGAGAGAGAGAGAGAGAGAGAGAGAGAGAGAGAGAGAGAGAGAGAGAGAGAGTAAACTTTTATGCGTCGGAGCGGCTTCTTAGTCCACAAGTCCAAATGCCATCTTTGCGCGTTCTGCCCTCTCCGTCAGCATGACCTAGGGGGGCGAGGTGTGTTCCCGCACCGGCAAGGCACTTCCCTCTTGCGCAGCTCGAGGTTGGGGCTAAAGAAAGGGGGTGGAAAGTCCAAATTTCAACTACATTCCCCGACTATGCGGTACAAAGAGGCTGAATGTATGCAGAACTTGCATTGCGGTGAACACTGGTTAGGGAACTGCGTTTGAAGCCAAACACGGGTGAGGGAGCGCGTTGGTTTCGTAATAAGCGAAGTGTGGAGCCTTGTCTATTTACTCACTCGTGGGTGTGGCGTTGAATATATTCTTCGTTCTAGCCTTTAATGTTGGGTGATGTCCAGGTAGGACTAAACAGGGGTGAAGTCAGGCTGTCTCCCCACGGACAGTTTGGCGAGTGCACAAATCGTCTCGCGGTAGTCGTGGGCGGAGCACGACTCAACCCGTTCGCACTTTGCTTGCCTTAGAACCTTACTCTCACAACATCCGGGTGATTTACGCCGCCTTCAAGATCCCTCCTCTGAAATGCACATGTTAGCAACTCCCCTCCCCCGCCTCTGTCCCCTCGACCACCGCCGCCCCTCAGTGAAAACAAGGAAGGGATGGGCTTTTGTTGTCCCCAAGAGGAAAAAAATGGTCGTGCCATGCGGGCGCGGGAAGATAGAATGCGTGCTCTACTGGTGTATGGTGTGGGGGGATTGCTTCCACTAAAAAGATCGCCCTGCCTCTCACCCAGACTCAACACCAAGAAAGCAATATTCCAGGGCGTGCGCGGGACGTATAATACGCGATCACTTGGTATAAGCTGGGGGTGGGGAGATTGCTTTCACTGAATAGAAAGCCCAAAAACAATGAAATAACGTGACGTATTTGCCTACTCATTGGCAAACCTGCCAGCGTAAAAATGTTCCGCCGATTTTTTTCTTCCAAATTTTTGCTGCGATCTCTTCTTTTAAGTCAATTATACGCACTTTTGACGAAAACAAGATAGTTTGGTGTCTTCAGGCCTGTTTGGCCTATCAAAACGCTTATTAGTTGTTCTATTCTGATAGCACGAAGCGAAAAAGAGGCGAACGTGGGATGCGCCTTGGCGGCCAGGTATGTCAAATACGCGTCTCGGCTCAGCTATAAATTACCTATATGCTTGCTATAGACCATTCCATCGGGCGAGGGGGAAACGTACTCTCGCACTCAGCGGTCCCAGCGCGTGGGCCGCTTTTCCCCCTCTCTGGAGTGTGCGCGCCGATCACGCTGGGCCTGGCGCGGCTGCTCCTTTGCTTTGACTACGCTTTGTAGGCATCGCGCGGGCGGGTTTACAACTAACTGTATTACACTAACCAACCAAAACTAACTCTATTACACCCTGCAGGGATACGAAGCTGACACACGCTTTTGCTTGTTGCCCACGGGCGCCGGACGTATCACGGTTACATCGTTTCAACAGACATAAGTTTTTGCAGTAGAGCGATCAAAATACCCGCTATACGCGATCCCGGGCACACACACGCAAACAAAAAAAATTGTGACGAAATATTGCAAACATATGTTCGACACGGCATCATTCACCCAGAGTGGACCACGCTACCTCGAGGCGAATTTCAGCTCCACCGCGGCCCAAAAGGCCGCCAATTTAAGCCAGATCGCTTAAACTAGTCCGGTGCAGCAACTTTCCCATTTAAAGTACATTGAGGAATTCACCGATCCGCCGCTGCCGCCCATGCACCGCGGAGCAAATGCCCAAGCCACGGAGCAAGATAATATCTTGCTCCGTGGCCCAAGCCAAGCAGATCGGCCAGCTACCAGAGGGCACTGCGCACGCAAGATGGCGGCGCCCTCGTTGTAACGGCCTATACACAATGTCGTGTCGGTAATAGAGGAGGAAGACTGATAACTAAGGTACGCGCGACGTTTTTTGTACACGGGATTTCAATTCCACCCACGATATTTCCGTCTTGCAGTTTTTTAGACTCTCCTCCCTCCTCATTTAGGATTTCACAAGGTGTCAGCGTGACAGCATGACAGCGGCAGTACCAGCGCAAATCATTTGTTTGACCGGATGAACTGCGAGAAACCTAGAGCGCTGCTCAAGGCTAAAATTTGAGCCAGCGGCCGGTGCACACTAGGTCAGGCCTGGCCCGACGTAGAATGCGAGAGGGTTTGGCCGACCGTGCCCGCGACCGTTACCCGATGATTATCCGTACATACTCAGTCTGCTCATTATAGATAAATTAGTGTCTTTTACGGAATAAAAAGGTATCTTGTTGGGGTAAAATTGATTGTATTGGCATAGCCGGCCCGGGCCATCCGGGTGTGGTCTCGGGCGTAGCCGGCCAGGCCCGCTGATATTCTGTATAGGGTGTTACGATTCAGCGTGCCGCTACCCTGTTCGCGCGTGCTGCAAGTTTTGTGTACTGCTCCTGCTCTTTATGGCAGAGCCTACCCTTCTCGAACATGTTACTATGTGCGCCTGCCGCGCGGGCCCTTAGGCGGTGACTCAAGTCATTACAGTCATAGAGTTTCATACTAATATATACTAGAGGGAAATCTGTCGCAGCAGTCGCGGGCCACCGTGGGCGGCGCCATTGCGGCTAGCGACGTTCCTCGCCTACTTGGCTTCGCTAGCCATATGGCTTCTGTTTTGTCTCGAAGCCAAAATCAACAAAAAAGGGTAACATTTTTTTTCATGTTCGTCGTGCATGGAGCTTCTACATAATCACTGACAAATTAATCTTTTTGGAGGTTCAATTTTATGATAACAAAACAAATTTCATGAACCTTCTACAGTACTACTGTTGCTTTTTTGCAGCCCGAGCCAACGTTTCAGCTTGTTCACAAGGCATGCCAAGGACAAGTGGAACGTGCCTGCCCGGCACATGACGGAACGCTCGCCGAAGCGCGGCTCCCCTAGACAGTGGCGCCAGATTTCCCTCTAATATATATTAGTATGGGACTGTATGATTGCAGCTACAAAATACAACAATGGCCGTGTATCTGCTCCTTTCGTCGTAAATGTCTACAAAAGACGATAGTCGAGTGGCGCCCCGGCCAAGTAAATGCCTCCTTTCTCTTTCCCACTCACCACTCATGCTGATCATCTCCCGTCTCGCTGAGTCCAAGATAACGCGCTTAATGTTTGCTCAAACGAATTTAAATTTTCCGCGTTCCATTGCTCTAAGTAGGGTGCCTCGATGCCAGTGCTGCCGTACGGCGGAGACGCCCATGAATCGAAGCACCCTGCTACAACGTTCATAGATACCCGCTTCCCTACTCCACGAGCGTTCCAAGCGGAACGTGTAACCTATCTAGTGGAACCTTGCATTGCTATTGCCGTTTGATTTCTTAAATGCCGCCGGGAGCGCGACAACAGTACGCGACGGTTTTCTGCAGTTGATGTAGTATTTTATTTGCTATCCCAAAAACCAAGCATCCTTATTTTTTAAAATAAAGATACACTGTAAATATCACTTATGTATTGTATTGATTTGCTGCCTTATATTTGCGTAATTTCCTGTTATTGTTTAACAATGTGGCAAGTATGAACATTGACACAGGACTTAGACGTTTAGATTTGGCTATGAGTATATAAGACTATTGTGAATATTTTGTTTCACTTTGGCCGGCTCGCTGAATCTGAGTCACGGCCAGGCAGACGTACAGACTGACATACAGACAGACCAAAATTTCTCCGTGTACGGGCGTATAGAGTTCTTTTCCGTGAGGGGGCTTCGCAGCAGATCACCGAGACCCCGCAGGAAAGTTCGACGGCGAGCAAGTGTGACGGACAAAAAACGTGGGAAAGCGGTAGCAGACAGTTCAGCATAGACTACAGTTTAGTATCTGAGAAAGAATACGAATGGTTGCGGGAAATGAGGATAGATGAAAATGGAAGAGACAGCTTAGGAAGCGATAATAAGCGGCTTACCTTGCACTTTGGCGGCGCAACCCGGACAAATTCAGAAATAGGTACAATAGGAGGTACTAATTTGAACAATGAGCAGTTAAAGATAATCGGTGATAGATTGGAAGATGAAATCAATAAATACCCAGACAAAAATTGGGATTACGACGAAATGATTGCGTTCATAAAGGGTAAGCTGAATGAAGCAAAGCAACAAAACCGATGGAAAAGGAAGAGAAAGCCGAGAAGCTGGTGGAATAAGAAAATAGAAGAGGGTATTGACCAGCGAAGAAAGGCGTCGAGAGAACATAGAGAAGCAAAAAGAACTGGTACGGAACCGGAGGTAGTGAAGGAGAAATGGGATATCTGCCACGGGAAAAACTACAAGTGCAGAAAATGGCGAAAGCAAAGATCAAGCAGAAAAGCGAACAATGGATGGCAGAAATACGGAAGAAGGACAAAAGCGCATCCGAGAAGTTTTGGAACCATGAAATTACTAAGCTCAAAAAATGATATGCATAAAAAAGTCTTGATTGATGAGGAGGGGAAACATTTAGAAGGAGAGCACGCGTTGGCGCATTTTCATCGAGAGACTAGTGAGAAGTTTAGGGCAATAGTGGTAGGGAAGCTTGCACCGATAACATCAGCGCCACATAAGACTGCGGAAAGGGAAATACGTTTGAGCAGCATTGATTGGAAAAAAGCAGAGAAAAAGGTTTCCCCCCGGACAGAAGTGGGCCCGGATGGAATACAAATGCAACTGATAAACCTGCTTGGACCTAAAAGCAAGGAATCGTTTATGAGGGCGATAGATAGGGTGATAGAAACCAAACAAACACCAGAGGACTGGCTAGAAAGGAGGATGAATTTAATATATAAAGGCAGAGGCGACAAAGCCAGTATTGATTCATAGAGACCACTGACAATGGTCTGACAGAAATTCAAGCATAATGGAATAAAATGAAATTCTTGGGGAAACGCAGAATGGATTTAGACAAGACAGGCGACTGGATGACAATTTGTTCGCCATAACGGAATGCATTGAAATTGCGAAAGCACAGAACAGACCATTATGGATTACGTTCTTGGACATTAAAGGGGCATATGACAACGTAAACAGAGAACGGCTGTGGAGCATGCTGAAACTCCAGGGATTAGATGACGAGTTAATACTGTTCCTTATGGCAATCTATAAAGACAATAGAGTGCACCTTACATGGGAAGGAGAGAAATGCGCCCAGCAGGTCAACATCCATCGGGGACTGAAACAGGGATGCCCTTTGAGCCCAATACTGTTCATGCTTTACATATCAGGATTTGAAAAAAAAAAAAAAAACTGTAAGAAAGTCAAGTAGGGTTTAGCCTATACCCATATGCTGCAAGACGAACTGGTACAACAGCGTATTCCGGGAATGTTATACGGAGACGACATTGTTCGTTTAGCTGATCACCAGAACGATATGCAACGGCTAATAAAAATTAGTGGCCAGGAAGCCACCGACCTCGGGTTAAATTTTAGTGCAGAAAAATTAGGAATAGTGGTTTTCAATGACGCTACCACAGACGCAGTGTCTATCCAACAAGGCGAATTACCCAGAGTGAAGGAATATAAATATTTGGGCGTGTGGATAAACGAAGGGGATAACTAGTTAAGAACTCACGAGGAGCAACTTAAGGTTAAGGGAAAGCGAAACGCAGCTATAATGAAGAATAGAGCTCGGTGGGGCTAAAACAAAAATGAAGTAGTGAGAAGAATGTGGAAAGGAGTAATGGTTCCGGGTTTCACGTTTTCGAATGCTGTACTGTGCTTAAAATCAGACGTTCTATCAGACTTGAAGTGAACCAGAGAACGGTAGGACGTTTGGCCTTAGGCACGCATGGAAAAACAACTAACGAAGCAGCTCAGGGAGATATGGGCTGGGCGTCGTTTGAAGTTCGAGAAGCACAGAGTAAAATATGTTTGGAGATGAGGTGGAGGGCGATGGATCAACGAAGGTGGGCAGCTAAGGTTTTCAGCAGTGTTTCGAACCGAAAAAAATACCGGTTCGGTTAGGGTTCTGGTTCAGGCGAAATCATTTCGTTCCGGTTCAGTTCCGGTTCTACAAAATCACGTACCGAACCGGTTCGCGAACCGGTTCTGGAGCTTGAACTGGTTCGCGAACAGGCTCGATGAGCTGAATTATCACTTAAATTAGAAAAAAAAAACATTTTGTAGTTTAAAACGAGTCAAATTAAAATACAAACAAAAATTCAAAATGCTGCTGTTCCCCAAGGGCAGTGGCGCAATTGCAAAGCAAACTTTAAACAATTACGAGATATTAGAAAAACAGATGAAGTGGCGACAATTTACTACCTGCTTTGTCGCCCAGACTTTATGCTGTCCTAGCGACTATTCATAATGCCACTGCCAAGAGATATGACGGTGGGATATATTTTCTGCCCTTTCCTTTTTTGTTGAAATCGCAATCGCCGCTATGGAATCGAGCATCAGGTTAACCTTGAAGCCTTAAATTTAGGCCTGCGTACTGGCGCGTTCAAATGCAAGCGCTTAATACAATGGCGCCCATTTTTTATATTTGTGATAAAACCGAAAAATCCTACAACAGGCACATAAATACTACCAATGAATTAGATTATTTGGTCACCCTGATTAATTTGTTACCTATCACCTTATCGAATGGGTTAGCCACACTTTTGTTAAAAGTACGCTTTAGTTAACCCTCAGTCACTGCAGTATTGCTCGGACAACTGCAATTCCTTTTGCAATAGCTATACCGGTTGTGTGCATTACATTCAGTATGTCTGACCACCGGCCACGGAAGTGTGCTACATTGCGGAATCTTATAACAGATTATGCCGTTACAAAATGAAAGGGAAATTTGACGCGCGGAGAGTGAGTTGGGACGTTTTTGGGTAGACGCTCTTTAATTCGTCCACAGCAGTAATGCCTTCCGGAACGAGTAGCAGTAGAAGTAATGTAGCGAGTTGGGCAGTCAGAACAAGTGCACAATCGAAAAAAAAGCAGATCTGAAAGAGACAAAACTGCAGAACAGGCAGAAAAGATGATAGCTGCGCGAATGGGACATGTCTGAGGTACCGGCCTGCCTTTCTGCACGTGTCATCTGCTCTATTACTGTTTCTGCTTCCAAGACAAGGTCGAGGGCTGCAGTTTCTTGCCAAGGGATTAAGTGCGCACTTTAACAGTTTTTTCCCCTGACATATCTGTTGTTATTTGTATCTGCAAAAAACGGAACTCGTCCACGGTACTTGTTCTTCTCAAAAACTGACCACGGGACTCACTTCGTTCGCATTGGTGACACGTTTGGTTGTGAAAGGCAGGGCAAAGAAAAGTACAGAGTAATATCCACGTTTTGGGGCTTTTTTTTACTTATTCGGTTTTACTTACTTTTTACGTAATATTTTAAAACAACATGATTCGCCTTTTCTTTTTTGTTGTTTTCTGTGTAAACACATAAAAAAAAAAACTGGCGCACTTGATAAAAATTAACATTCAAGTCCATTTAAATCAAGTCCATCTCTGCTCCGACGCGCAGCTTATGTTGCAGGCGGGCCGACTTATTTTAACCAGCTGGTGATATTAAACGTAGATCAAAATCTCGATACATGGGCGTTCTCTATTTCTATCTACTTCATAAAAACGGCCGTGGGGAAGGGAGATCGAGGCCATTTGTGGTCAGCAGCAAACGGCTTAGCCACTGAGCAGCTCCTGCGGTCACACTTGTCAAGTATGAACAATTTGTCATGTATTAACCTTTTAAACAAATTATGAAATGCAAAAAGTTTGCACACATCGGGTTTGGATTTCGTTGTTGCGCAGTGGAGCACTCCTGCAGCCTGATTGCTCCAATAAAGTCGCAGCTAGGGAAGGGCAAAGTCGTTTTATATCCCCTGCAAGCTACCGAGAATGAGATTTCGTTTGGTCAGCTTGCACTACGCTCGCGCTTCCAGCAGCAATAGACCATTGCTACATTGGTGCTCATTCATTTCCCCTGTTGTTACATAGACCGTGATAGTGTTCAATTGTCTGGAGAAGAAAGTGCGCGAGATGGTACGAAGTTGATGGTACGTGAAATAAAAAAAGCCTGAATTGTTTTGACTGTGCAATATCTAGAACGGAGGGTCGAACTGTTTCGGCATGATCCGGTAACCATTATTTCTTTTTTCGGTTCAGTTCCGGTTCGGGTTCAGCGTGCTCAAAAAATAGCGGTTCGGGTTCGGGTTCAGTTCCGGCAAAAATACCGGTTCAGTTCAGGTTTTCGGTTCGTTTCGGTTCCGGTTGGACACCCTGGTTTTTAGGTACCTATACTTGAAAAACGTGGAACCACAGTGGTTAAGGAAGACTAGAAGGCTAACGATGAAATACGGAAAGAACAGTGGAGAATCCAAAACAGCCAAGGTAACCAAAAAAGAGGCAAGGCAGATTGAAATGAATAAATGGAGAGAAAAAAATGGAAGCTAAAACGTCGTTAGCGATGTACAGGGCTGATAAATTGAACATCAGAAAGGAAATGTTCTACGATAATTCCCAGCGCAGTGCTTTGCTTTTTGAGGCTAGAGCAGGTTGCTTGCGAACTAAGATCTTTGTGGGGAAGTATTCACAAAACGATGGAGTATGCGTGGCCTGCCGAAAAGAAACAGAAACTATGCGGCACATGGTGTTAGAATGTGAGGGTATCCATCCAAATCTACATGAAGGGAATATTGGGCTTCCAGAAGCCCTAGGATTTAAGGTGTCACAGAGGAAGTTAACTTCAAGGCTGCCGAGGGGATGAAAAGAAGATTAGAATGCTGGTGGACGAAAATCAGAGAGGGGAATATTGCCTAGGACAGTTACCACCTATAACAAAATAAAGTATTTTGCGCCTTTGTGCCTGCCCTAAGCAGCGCTACTATTAAATCAATAGTATAAAACATGGGCATATTACACCTTTTTGGTAAGATGAGATGTCATCGTCCCGCTACAAAGGGGAAACCAATAGCAATCATCAATCATCATCATCATCAATCATCATAATCATGTGCGCTGTTGAAGCCTGTGTGCAGCGCCAACACACGAAGCAGAGTCGATTCGTAACACCTAAAAGCATAGCAAATTAGGGCTTAACGTCAGGCCACTGAATACCCTCCATTGCAGCCACAGGACCAATCGCAGCATTCGCAGATTCTTGTATCTGGTGCGGCGCGCCAATCCAGGCCGGTACATGTCCCCTTCGCAGCAAATCAGGACGTCGCACGGTACATGCCCGCCTTCGCTGCTAATAAGAATTTCGATTAGAGGTTCTGGTCGCACGCAGCCAATGAGAATTTTGATGAATGCTGTGGCCCCGGAGATCTCGGGCGCCGTTTCTTGCCAACTGAACCAAGTAATTCGCGAGGGATGCTCGTGCATGAAAAACTCCGTTGACACCGAGGCTAGACGATGGCTCAAGGGACTAATACTAGTAACTGCGTGCGGCTTGATAGGTACTGGGTCCATACGCGGATAGTCGTAGAACTGCGTGTCGTAATGATTAATTAGCTAGGACGATGTTCCCACAAAATAAAAATATTCACTGCGGCCGAATACTAATTGTGGGGATTCATAACCCATATCGGTTTAATAATTTTTCTGAATCATATTTAACTTCGAAGTTTGATATTTTTTTTCTTCAAGCGCTTTCTTTGTTGGCTCCTGTATAGTTGACGTCACTCAAACTACAAAATAAGTAGCCCGGCTGTTTCATTCAATATTTAGGCCTCGCTTACTGGCTGAGTGTGCTTTGTATAACGAAAGGAAAAACAAAAAATTTCGATGCCGCCTGAACACTCTTTAAGGTGTAGTCAGTGTAAAAGCATTTGTGTCCGATTGCTAGGCGGATATGTAGGCATTGTAGGTGCGGCCAGCCCAGTCCCTCTCTAGTGACTGCAGCGCATCCGGACGATCGAGGCTCACCGTGAGATCAAAACTCGGCCCTAGGCGTGGTGAAATCGTTTCATAACCATCATCATCCTTTTAAGTGCGAATGCACCATAGAGTTTCTCGCACTTCTTAAGCGACCCTGAACCTGCGTCCACCGGCGATGTCCGCGCTCGTGCGAATGCACATGGCACATACCCACGTGGGGGATTGGCCAGGAATCTCCTCGTCTTCCTTGGCAACGGGGGGAGATGGGCGCGCGCTGCCTGGCCGCTGACATGGCACATACCCACGTGGGGGATTGGCCAAGAATCGGGCGTGAGAAGGGCTAATGCACCTGCTTAAAGGAGTACTGACACGAAATTTCAAAGCTGAGATCCGCTCTAGCATAGCAATCAAGTACAACGACAACACAAATAGGTGTCTGTGAATAAATGCATCTTTCTTTCTTTGTAGTTGTGTGTGTGTGTGCGATCTCTCTTTCGCGAACATTACCGAACCGCGCAAATTCAACTCGTGCATTCGCACTTTCACATTCTTCCCCTCGGGGAAATGCGGGGAATTTTTTCACTCTTAGCCTTATTTTCATCTATCCATTACCATGTCTGAGAGCCTTCGCCGTTTCCCTTGTGAGGCCTACATGCACGCTTAGAGTTAGGTAGCCGTAGCGCTGAGCCTTGCGCAATGCCAAGCAGTGTCAAACTCGATTTTCGAAAAGCTGCAGATACCGGTTCACGTGGTTAAAGCTCAAAGTGCCACGTTAGGCTTAACGGCAGACTGGCACCCACCCACCGCCAACCAAAGACGACGCTAGGTGGAAACGTATGTTACTACTCGCCCATTTGCTTCATTTGTGTTTGCCATGCTCAAATTACTCGCGTAAAGCGCTGTACCTGCCTCTAACAGACGTTTGACGGCTGCCAGGCATTGGCTATATAGGTCCACCCTTAGATAAAGCAATCGAGCCGTAGTCGTGCTGGGAATGCCTGTTCGCCTCGCACACCGGAGGTTGCGCACTTTTATTTTCCTTATTTTCCTTTCATCGTTCTTTGCACCAACGACAATATCGCATGCAACCTGAATGCCAGGAGCTAGAGGGCGCATGTACACATACCCCCATTCCCTCAAAATATGCACCCCGAGCAAAACGTCCAACGCCGCGCGTGGTGACCGACTACCTAAACCGGGAAGCCATGGGCGTGGCAGCGGTTGACCGACGGGGTAACTGTCGTGTCTGGACCAATCGGTATAATTCACCTGCAGACTGGTGAAGAAATGGCCATTGAAGTAGCGCCCTGCCCATCTGCCAAGATAATGTCAGCGACTCCAGAACAGCCCTGCGAAACTTCCCTATGCGCAGTAACTACCGACAAGGTCAACCCGCACTCTGCCGATAGGAGCCCATATAGTCAAAATAGGCACTTATAAGCACAATAAACTATTCCTTAAAATGCTCCCCTTACCTTTGTTCAAGCTTATATGTTAAAGAGGCTTGATACGGACTCAAGGGATAAAAAGGGCTTTTGCCTAAAGTTTCGGTCTCTATTGATCTTCGTCCCGAGGCGCTACCGAAGTATCCTATAACACTACAGATTACGTTGAATAAATTACCATTACCTCTGCGGCACACAGCAGGATAGGAGGCTGTTACAACTATGAACACTTCAAACTACTACGCGCACGACACCTACTTTCACATTGTGGATACAATACACTAGTACAACTTTCAGCTTTGCGGAACACTTGGTATGGCAAACTGCAATTGTGTCAAGGTGAACTCGGCACACCACTGAATGAGGAATGGCCTGATTGGAGCATGTGCTGATCAGCTGGAGCACGGAGAACCAGCGAAGACTAGTCGACCGCGCTAAACGGACAGATGAGAGTCATGGCATCCTCAACTGGGAAAGCTCCCCCCGCCCCTGAGAGTGACACAAACAAGAATACCGGCTCAGTGTTCTCGAATAAGGTTTATTTTGCGAAGTGTGCGTTATTGTTGGACGGCCTGTGGTCGTACTACTTTGATGTTCATCTCGGCGTGACTGTTTTCCTGGCGGCCCGTCCTCTTCACATCACGTTTCCCGTACGCCAGGCACTATGACGAGGGCTTCCAAAAGAAAGCAGCCAGGGCGGTCGGTCGCAGAGGAGTTGAGCTGATAGAAGTTCAGCTTGGCCGCCACCAGCCGGGCCATGCATGGTGGCGCGTTCGGGGCCGAGGCTGACTGGGCTTCCTGGGCTCATCCTGAATGGAACCTCAGTGGCCACGGCAATGACCTCGATGCTGAAGATTGCGGCGGCAGGCATCACCGGCATCTTCCGGTTCAGGTGGTCCCGCATTAAGGGCGACCGGAGGGGCCGCCTTTGGGTGAAAAGCCCCGTTGCCGACGACGAGAAGCAAGAGCGTTCGTTGGCCATGTCACAACGCCGACACCCGCCGACCCAGCTAGAGTGTGAGCCGCGATCGTCTTTCTCACCTTCTTAGGCGTGGACATACACGCAAAAGAGATGGATTGGCCAATGGTTGAAAAGTGTTGGCCATCTTCAGCCACGTATTCTTTGAAAACTACAACCATTGGTACAAGCAAAAAAATATAATGTGTATGGAAAACGGGAAACCAATAGAGAGTGTGTTAACGCAGGCGCCTCTGGTCGAAAATATGAAATGAAAAATAAGAAAGAGAATTCGTTGAAAGCGGGATCGACATTTGGGCCAGTTGGTACTCGTTGAACATCTTGAGTGACAGCTTAGTATGCACAGACACCAGAGAAAGAAGGCGGCAGGACGACGCTGTACAGTCACTAATAATTTTATTGAAAACGTAACACAATCATAAGTACTACACCCGAACCCACATGCCTTCACATCATGACTCACAGCAAAATTATCAGACTTACCTCAAACTGATCAACTCACGGACCTATTCAAAACTATATTCTTCCTCATGCAGTGATATCGACGGCTCGCTATTACACGAAGCACCTCGTTATAATATGAGGTCATTAGCGAGCCGACGATAGCACAGCATGAGAGAGAATTTTAGTTTTTGGATCGGTCCATGTGTTGATCAGTGTGAGATTAGTGTGAGAATCTAGCCGTGAGTCATGATGTGAGGGTATGTGGGTTCGGGTGTTGTACTTATGTTTGTGTTACGTTTCCAACAAAATTATTAGTGACTGTACAGCGTCGTCCTGCCGCCTTCTTTCTCTCGTGTCTGTGTATACTACGCTGCTTTTCGACATGCTCAAAGAATTCGTGTTTACCATGGGTGAGGCTTCAGGTGCTGAAGGAACGATTCTACAGCTATACAAACCAATTCGGCTCCATTTATTTTAAAGCACGCCAGACACCACTGCTTTGCCGTGTCCCCACTTCCTTACTCCATTTATCCAGGACCACTATCTGTGGGAATGCCCCCACAACCATACAAAACCACACCATTACACCAGAGAGCGGCTGGCGTTTGCGGCGACTCTTCAAGAGCGGTGGGAACTGGCGACTCGCATCATCAGAGCCCTCAGCGACTGACTGGCCCCTTAACGGATGATTCGTTTCCACCATTCCATGATTAGTTAAGTGTGTAGCTATCTATAGAGGAGGTCAGGATGCCTGATTTCAGCGCCCGTTCCGTATGTGCGTGATTGCTGGTGGTTCTTGCTGATTTGCGCCGCTATAACAACGACCACAATGAGCTCCCCAGCCCACTTTTCCGTTTACCGAACCCCAGCCTAAGTGTTTCTCAGCAAGCTGCGCGAAATAGAACTCACGAGAGAAATCGAATCAACAACAACAAAATTCAAAATCTGGTCAGGTGAGTGTTAAGGAGAGCCTCAAGCCACATTAAGAAAAACTGAGAGATCAGGATGATTCATAACTCTCATACCCAAGCCTAACAGCATCCGCATACCGAATATTTGACCCATCCTGCTGGACTTGTGTTGCGAAAAATATATACGGGCACATGACTCCCGGTTGTTGCTCACCGTACTAGGAAGATACGGTGGCAAGATTCCGAACAGCAACTATATATTCCGACCGCAGCTCTCTACAAATAAACGGAGGCCTAATCGACAGCCTCTGCTCCATCAACAAAAATACTATCGTCACTTTCGTGTTAAAGGAGCTTTCTTCAACGCCTCTTACTGAGCCATCTTGAAGCGCTGCAGGAGACAACGTCTTGGCAATGAGTATACATCTACACTAGGAATTTCTTTTCTAACCGAACAGCAAGCTTAAGACTATAAAGACTGTGTGGCGAAAAGTTCGCTCTCCCTCGTGCTGAAGGGTCAATCAATTCTGCACCACTCTTTGACACCGCGACGATGCAACTACCTGGAAGACAGCGGTGTCGCCGTTATCGAACGTACCAGTGGCGCAGATGTCACTTTCTGGATTAGAGGAAGCAGCACGGGAAAGAACAAAACCCCTTACAGAAAACCATCGATCACACAATGACGCATCAGAGTACGACCCCTCGTGTGTGCCCAAAAATCTGAATTTATTTTACTACGAAGAATGGCCCCCGCAGGCAACCCCGATAATCATCGTAAGCCTGGATACTCTGCGCGTGCTGGGACTGGAAGCTTTAGAGTACTATCTTTCAACTCACCCACCTGGTGAAACGAACGGCGAGTAAAACATACCGGCACAAATAAGATGGTAAGCTCAGTGAAATTCAAGCCGTGGTTAACAGTCGAAACGCCTAGAGCAGGCCGTCTTTGCGACTCAAGATCTCCTAAAAGGCGAACTTATGCACGATCATCCGCCAAGAACTCCAGCAACTGCTCCCGGCAACGTACTCCGCGGAGTTGCTGCTCCGACTAAACTATCGCAACATCTGCGAAGGGGCTGGCGGAAGCTAACTCAGTCAATTAAAACGAGCGACTGAAAGTAAAGGATACCAGCAGGGACACCGCCGACTTTGATACAGGCGAAAGGCTCACAGAATGCAACGAACAGAAGCTCATACCTGTCCACCCCAGAGTGTGCATTCTTGCAGACCTCGCAACAATTATCCTCTGTACCAGAAGAGCAGATGAGACTTGACTTGAACGTACTTCTAGTAAAAACTAATTCCGTACCGTGTCCGCAGGCGGACCAGACGGGCGGAAGTCCAGTAGTTTATGGCGTGGCAGCTCATGCGGGGTCGTAGCCATGACAAAAGAACCAACGGGTTCACAAAGGCGTATGAGAAAGATATAGAAGTGGTCGAGATACGTCGACCCCGCTCAAAACCAGGGTAAGACGGTGCAGATGGAAGGAGCTTGGCGCAAGCCGCGGCATGGTGCTGTCCGAGGCCAAGACGCAAGCGCTCATGCTCCACCCCAAAGGGAAGACCGCCCGCCGTAAAACGCCCGAGTTCCTGCTCAACGGCAAGCCCCTCCCATGGCGCCACCTACGTGGGCCTGCTCGTGGACTGCCGGCTGTCGTGGATCCCAGCCACGAAGGCCTTGCAGAAGCGTGCTGCCGGGGTGCTGCACGGAGTGCGGCAGCTGCTCGCCCGTGGCAACGGGTGCTCCCACCAGGTGGCGCTTCGCACCTACAGCAGCATGGCCTCGTCGGCCGTGCTGTATGCACTGCCTCTTGTGCATTTGACGCGCCGCCGGTGGGAGCAGCTGTAACTGGACCAACGCCGGGGGCCATCCGGCTCTGTCTGGGCCTCCCCAGGCACTCTCCCGTGGCGGCCACCTGCACTGAGGCAGCCACATGGCCCATCGAGATGCGGGCCCTCCAGACGGGTCTGCGCCACATTGACCGGCTGCGGAAGTCCCTGGACGGAGCTGCCCTGCTGCAGCGGTTCCGCGGCCGGCCGGACTCACAGATGGGCATGCTGCTGCAGATCTACGACGAGAATATCGCAGTCCCGCAGCGGCCCCGTCTGGAGCCGCCTCCGCCTGGCACGGGGGAGGCCCTACAGATTACCACCAGGCTTCCCGGGGTGCGCAGCAAGCGCTCCACTCCCCATGCGGCCATCTACCAAGAGGTGGCTGCCCTGCTGCAGGAGGACGCCAACGGCCGCCGCCTGCACGTCTTCACCGACGGCTCGGTGCTGCCCCAAACGGGCAACGCCGCAGCCGCCTGCACGGCTCCCGCGGTCGGCGCCAGCCGTACATGCCGACTGCCCTTCCCCGCGTCGTCGACCACGGCGGAACTGGCCGGCCTGCACCTGGCCGAAAACCTGCTGCTCGAGCGGGCAGGCAAGGACAGCGAGGCCCTGGTCCTGACGGACTCCGGGCCGCGTATTCCCAAACCATATCCCGTAGGGGCCCAGGCCGACCACACCCCCTAAGCAGGGGCGCAGCAAACGAGGTTAAAAAATTGCAATTTTTTAACCTCCTTGGACGCAGCACCGTGACGTCTCTACCTATATGTGCGCGACTTCGTGCGAGGTGGATTTTTTCTTTTTTATCCCTGCCCACGTTTCGGCTGCTTTGCGGGCGGCCGATGGTTTCGCTCCGTGGGCAACTTGTGTTGTACTATTTATATTTTTATTCCTGCTATTTCTTGTTTATACATTTGTATACTTTTTTGCGTGTGTGTGGCTTACAGTTGAGGCACGAGCTGCGACACAATGCTGGCGAAATAAAAGACCAGACACTACAGAAATATATATATGTGGTAGCTAAAAATTCGTCGCAGGAAACAGACACAAACTGTTCATCTATACCCATCAGTAGGACTCTAAAAGCGACAATTTTGTGCCGTTATTTGGACTCCCAGATAACTATCGCAAAAATAGTTCGCCAAGGAGATAACTTTTTTGCTTAGTTTTATCTCTGCTGCGACTACCGTGACTTCAAACTCACGGGCAACTACTCATTAGTCCCAGCGAAAAGAATATACGTATCTGAGTGAGTGTAACACTACATTAAATGAGAGGCCATGGGGCCCTGGGGGAGCAAGGATGGGGAGAAGAGGGGAAGGTCACAACTCGCACAATGAACACAGTGCAGTCGTGGTGTCCTAATCGCAAAATGAACACATTAAAGTCAGTCAGTGGCAGGAAAACGCACAGTTCACACTTAAATGTACAGTTCACACTGTGGACAATGCGGTTCACACTGAAAACAGTGCACGCTGCAGACAGTTCACATGGTATGCCGAACGGGGAAGTCGGCAAGGCTGCTACACCAATTTGTAGAGTCTGTTTTCAAGGGCGTAATCGGTAGTTGCTTCTAGTGCGGTGGGATCGTCACGGACCCGACTAACATGTTCCTGTGCAGTCGGAGGGGCGGGACCTAGAGTTAAAAGCTGGTTGCGATTACGGTCGAATAATGGACAGAGCCAAATTAAATTGTAACGATTTGGTGTGCCTTCCCGATTACAAGGGGGGGGGGGGGGGCATCAGCGCCATTCGGATCCTGCTGGAGCTGTCTATTTATAAATCACGTATCTTATGCATCAAAATCTCTGTGTGCATGAAGCACAAATTGTTAAAAGTAACTAATCGACATTGGCAACAGCGTGAGTTGTAGCACGCATGATTACTGATATCAAACTCGGCCTGATGGCTTCAGTGAAGAGACTGTGGTCAATAGCCCTGTACAAAAGACATATATCAAACTCCTCGAGAGAGAGAGAGAGAAATGACCTTTATTGATTAGTCCTGCGAGAAAGGTGCGGGTCAGGCCACGCAGGGCTTCGCCGCACCTCATCAACTACCTGCACTAGGTAGCGGGCGGAGCCCGAGGCGTCGTGTCCGGTCGGCCGCGCGGGTTACTCGGATCTCCCGCGCCGTCGCCGTCCGCTCGACCCCCGCGGGGGCGGGAGGTGAGGGGCGCTGGCTTTCCTTTCGCCGTTGCAGCGCCAGAGCTGCCTCGAGCCGCTGGACGGCCCTGAGCTGGTTGCCGTGCTCCGGGGAGCCGATCAACTCGCGAATGTCCGGCGGGAGGCGGTCGCCTCCGTCGCGCGCGCACTGTTCGTCATAGCCCCACATGATGTGGGCCAGGTCCGCGGGCACTCGCGCACACACACAGCACTCGGTCCGCTCGTAGAGTTCCGGGCACACGTGGCGCGCCAACGCCGGCGTGAGCACGGTCTCGGTCTGTAACTGTCGCAGGAGCACCGCCTCCTCCCGGGACAGGCCGGGGTGTGGAGGCGGAAATGTCCCTCTTTCGCGTCTGTACCACAGGACCACTTCGCCGTAGGCGACGAGGGGCTCCCCTGCGTCTTCGCCGCGGTCGTCGTCTGTTTCCTCCCCGGAGTCTTCCGGGGTTCGGTCGAGGCGGGGGGGCGCGGTCCGGCACGTGGCGAGGACTCGGGCCGCGACGTCCGCCTCTTCGTTGCGGTTGTGGTGGCCGTTGGGCAGCTCCCGGCCCGCGCGGGCCGGGAACCACCGGATGCTCGTGCTGTTGGCGGCCCCCTCCCGGATCCGAGAGAGGAGCCGCGCGGTGCTCCTGCACACCGTGCCCCTCGCGAAGTTGGAGATCGCCGACTTGGAGTCGCTGAGGACGGTCCGCGTGCCGGGCAGGGTCAGGGCTAAGGCGATCGCCGCCTCTTCGGCCTGCCGGGCGGTCGTGGCCCGCACGCTCCCGGCGTTGAGTAGTTCTCCCGAGGTGGCCTTCAGGACCACCGCCACGAAGGTGTCGGCCCGCTCGCGGTGCTTGGCCGCGTCCACGAACACCGCTCCCTCGTCCTCGTTGTACGTTCTGACGAGCGCGCGCGCCCGCGCCGACCGGCGTTCGGCGTTTCGCTCCGTGTCCTCGTTCCTCGGGAGCGGAGGCACTACTATACGGCGTGCGACGTCGTCTCGCAGCGGGACCAGCTCGTCTTCCGCCGCGGAACCGAAGGGCGGGCGGAGGCCCACCCGTTGCAGGATTTTGCGCCCGGACGTGGTGCTGCCCAGGCGCTCCAGCTGCGATACGCGCTGCGCTTCGCTGATCTCCGCCAGGGTGTTGTGGACCCCCAGGGACAGGAGGGCGGCGTTGCTCGTGCCGTTCAGGAGGCCCAGGGCCGCCCGGTAGGACTTGCGGATGGCAGCGTCGATGCGCTCCCGTTCTTGCGCCTTCCACTGGTGAAAGGCGCCCACGTAGGCCACGTGGCTCACCACGAAGGCCTGCAGCAGTCGGAGGAGGCTGGCCTCGCGCGTCCCCCTCGAACGCGTGGAGATCCGCTTCACGAGGCGCGTGGCTTTGCCCATCTTCGTGATCATCTTCTCGATCGTAGTGCCGTAGCCGCGGTTCGCGTCCACGTGCATGCCCACGACTCGAACGCTGGGGACCGTCGGGATGGCCGTGCCGTCTGCCGCTCGTACGACGATGTTGCGCTCCGCCTCCGCGGCGGCGCGCTTTCGATACCGGCCCGGCGGGGGCAGGATCAGCAGCTGCGATTTTTGCTACGAGCACCGCAGACCCGTGCCCGCCAAGCCGGCCTCGATGGTTGGTGCGTACCGCCTCCTGCAGCGTCGACTCGATGTGGCCGTCACTGCCGCCCGTGACCCACAGGGTGATGTCGTCGGCGTAGATCGAGTACCGGACGTCCGGAAGTTCGTCCAGGCGCCGGGCCACGCCGATCGTCACCAGGTTGAACAGGAGCGGCGAGATGACCGAGCCCTGCGGGGTGCCGGTGCTTCCGAGCTCGCGCTCCTCCAGTTGCGTGCCCCCGACCTCCAGCCGCGCCGTGCGCCGGGACAGGAAGGCTCGGATGTAGTCGTAGGATCTGCGCCCCAGGCTGAGGCGCGACACCTGGGCCAGGATCGCAGAGTGCCGCACCTTATCGAAGGCGCTCTGCAAGTCCAGGCTCAGGATCGCTCGGTTGTCCGCCGTGGGCCTCTCCGGGAGCGCCAGCACCTCGTGGTGCAGCAGCAGCATGGCGTCCTGCGTGCCGAGCCTCGCGCGGAAGCCCAGCATCGCGTCGGGATACAGCTCATTGTCCTCCAGGAACCGCTGCCACCGGGTGTTCAAGACGTGCTCCAGCACCTTGCCCACGCACGACGTGAGCGCGATGGGGCGCAGGTTCTCGATGCCCGGCGGCTTGTTCGGTTTGGGAAGCAGGATGGTCTTGGCCTTCTTCCACTGCTTGGGAAGGCTGCCCCATCTCCAGCACTCGTTGAAGTACTTGGTCAGCGTCACCCCCGCCGCGTCGTTCAGGTTGCGCAGCGCCTTGTTGGTCGCGCGATCCGGGCCCGCGGCCGAGCGGCAGTTGAGGGAGCGGGTCGCCTGGCGGACCTCCCACTCCTCGATGTCCCGGTCGAGGGCGGCGTTCGGCGGCCCGGCGTAGTCGGCATGCGTTTCGTGAGGGGTGGCCGGGAGGTACTGCTCGTTCAGACACTTGCGCACCTCCTCTTCCCCCAGCTTCTTGGTCGCGGTGTACAGGATCTGCGCCATGCGGTGACGCTGATACTCCTTGTTCTTGCTCTCGTCCATCAGGTGCCGCAGCAGCTTCCAGGTGCCGCCCCGGTGGAGCTGCCCGTCTGCCTCGCCGCAAAGCTCGTACCACTGCTGCGCGCACAGCTGGCGGCTGTATTTCTCGATCTCCCGGCCGAGCACCGCCACGCGCTTGCGAAGCGCGCGGTTGTGACGTTGGCGCTTCCACCGCAGCTCCAGCGACCGCCGCGCCTCGAGCAGGTGCGCGAGGCGTGGATCCATGCGCGGCGTGTCCTCCGTCGTCTCGATCGTCGCCGTCGCCCCCTCGGCTGCCGCCACGAGACCCTCCGTCCACTCCTCGATGTTCTCGATCTCGCCCAGCTCCGCTTCCCGGAACCGGTGCCAGTCGGTCAGGCGGTGCTGGACACGGCCGGCGCCGCCGCCGTCCCCGTCGTCGCCGGAGCGGAGCGGCACCGTCACCTCGACGATGTAGTGGTCGCTTCCCAGGTTGTGGCCCGTGTTCCGCCACCGCGCCGTCCTGCCGCCCGACAGGAGCGCGAAGGAAAGGTCCGGGTTGGTGTCCCGGGCCGTCGACGTGCCGATGCGCGTCGGGTGCGACGGGTCCGTGAGCAGCACGTAACCGTCCTCGGCGGCGTCTTCCAGCAGGTTCCTGCCCTTGGCCGACGTCGCCGTGTACCCGAACTCCCGGTGCTGGGCGTTGAAGTCGCCGCACACGACGACCGCCGCGTCCCTCTGCCCGGAGACCGCGTTGCGAGCCTTGTGCAGCAGCGCCCGGAACTTTTGCTGGCGGTGCTGCGGGTTGCTGTACACGTTCACGACGAGGACGGCGGTGCCCGTCGCCCGCTTCTTCCGTCTGCCCGTGACTATTGCCAGTTCGGTCGCACAGTGCTCGATGGAACTGCCGCGGCCGCCCAGGAAATTCTCGTGTTTGACGAAGGCGATGCCCTTGCGGACGAACGTGCACACTCCTTGCGCCGCGCCCTTCCCGCAGGAGCGGGCGCTCGGCGGGCTGGCGTGCGCTCTGTAACCCGGCAGGGACGTCGCGTTCGCGTCTTCGGCGTGCGTTTCCTGCACCATGATCACGTCGGGGAGGTCCGGCGCGGTCAGGGAGCGCAGGTGCTGTTGCAGGACTGCCTTCCGGCACCGGAAGCCGTTGGCGTTCCAGTGCCAGATCTTCACGGTCGTGCGGTCGCGGCTCGTCATGGCGAATGTTGCTGAGGCTCCGTTGTCGAAGTGTTCTTGTATGGCGTTCATCTCGAGCGTCTTCATGTTTTCGGGACTGAATTGTTGCTGCAGCTGCTGCTGTAGCTGGGTCATCTGGCCGACGGCCTGGTTGACTTGCTGCATCAGTTGGTTGAGGGCTCGGTCGATCCTGTTGGTGAGCCGCTTCTCCATGTTCTCCAGATCCTTGCCCCAGCGGTTCATCTGGTTCTCCAGCCGACGGCAGCGGTTACTCAGACCCGCGTAGCCCGGTGTCTTCGCGGCGCCGGTCGCCTTCGCCGACGCCGACGAGACGACTGACTCCGCGTCGTCCTCGTCCGCATCGATCTCCTCTTCGGATTCTTCGCGCTCTTCGCACTCCTGCGCCCGTCTCTTGGGAGGGGTCGGGGAGGTCTGGCTTGCCGCCGGAGACGGCTGCTGCGGTTCCTGTCGCTGCCCGGGGGTGGGTTCCCGTGCCGCCTGTTGTCGCTGGGGTTCCGGCCGCGGAGCCTGCCCCTGCGCGGGATGCGCCGCCGTGGTCGAAGTAGGCTTCGGGGCTTCGGAGGCGGAAGCGGCCGTCGCCTTCTCCCACCCCTTCTTCGGCAGTCCCCATAGCTCGTCTAGCTGCTTTGAGAGCCGCTCGATCGTGATGCGCTGTTCGTGGATCGTCGCACGCATTTCCTTCACCATCTCGCGTAGCTCCGCGTTCTCCGATCCGTTAGGCTTCGCGGCCGGCCGCCTCGTGCTGTTGTGGCGCGAACCGGAGCGGCTCGCGCGCCTTCCCCTGGACGCGAATCTCTCGCGCCGCGCGGACTTGGACCGCTGCCGCGACGACGCAGCTGCGCCGCCGACGGCGACCGTCGCCCATGTGGGGCCACGTGACATCCTATTACGTGACAATCCTATTACGTAGCCCTTGGTTGGTATATATTTGCGATATTGTTTCTTTAAGTTGTTATGACCAGCAGGGCAAATTATGCAAAATTTATGACCGAGTGTAAAACGTGTACGTTTGAGCTGGTGTCTTTCTTATCAATGTATCACCCTTGCAAGAACGATTCACACCTTCCATTGCTGTTAACAAAATGTCAATGTTTTCCTTAGTGGCACTGTTACTGATAAAGAATAATGCAATGAAGTTAATGTTAACGAAATTCAATGTAATAGTGCTTATGAAAGTGGGAAAATGTAGCAGCTCATGAAGCTGTAGTATTTCGCAAGAGTAGGACAGTTTGTAAATGTAGTCAACGGTAATTGGCTGCCTTTCTTGTAATCCTTACCTGCAGCACCGAATCGTGTTTTGAGATATGTATATAGTGAAAGAGCGCCCAAATCAATTGTAAACCCTTTTGTGTGCGGTAGAATGAGCTTTCAATGAGGGTGTTTGCTTTTCGGACCGTGTATAATTGCCACATGCGCGTGAAAGCGTCCATCCGCGCGCGCGCACTTCGAGCACCGAGTCGAGCGCTTATCTAGAAACACGATCGGAGGTCAGCGTCAACTTGCAGGTGCGCCAGAAGAGCGCGGAGAGTTCAGGGACTCAGGTACAAAAGGTTAGCTTCTACCACATGTGCGTCAGCTTCCCCAACGCCGCAGGCCAGCCCCGCCCACGGAGCGGAACCATCGGCCGCCTGCGAAGCAGTCGAAACGAGGGAGGGGAAAAAAAGAAAAAATCCACCTCGCACGAAGTCGCGCACATATAGGTAGAGACGTCACGGTGCTGCGTCGAAGGAGGTTAAAAATTGCAATTTTTTTAACCTATTTGGCTGCGCCTCTGCTTAGGGGGTGTGGTCGGCCTGGGCCCCTACGGGATATGGTTTGGGAATACGCCTCCCGGCCAGCTCTGCTGCGACTGCGGGAGGCAGACCAGCCGTCCAGCTTCTGCGGGTTCGTGGAGACGTCGCTGGCGGCCAAACTGCATGCCGTGGCCTCTGGCGGCTGCATGTCCAACTGCAGTGGCTGCCATACCACATGGGCATCCCGGGGAACGAGGAGGCTGACGCCCTGGCCAAGGGCGCCCACCAGCAGGATACCCCCGTCTCCCGGGACGTCACAGCATACGACGCCGCACGGCAGCAGCTGACCCGAGTGGCCCTCACCATGCACCCAGACCGCCGTGTGGTGAGTGGCCAGGCCCCTTGGGTCCTCCCGGGGCGTCTGAGCAGGGACGACCGCAGCCTGCTCCTCCGACTGCGGCTCAACTGCTGCGACGTGGCAGCCAGACTGCACCACCAAGGCCGCTGCTCGTCCCCGTCCTGTGCCCACTGTCCCGAGCCCGAGACGCTGGAGCACCTGCTATGCTCCTGCCCGGAGTTTGCAGCACACCGGAGAGTGCTGCAGACTTCGCTTCAGCGTCTTGGGCTGCCCTACCAGCACCTCGAGAGTCTACTGTTCCGGACGGGCCCCGCCGGAACCCGCCGCGACGTTTTCCGCCACCTGCTCACCTACCTGGAGGCCGCCGGTCTCAACAAGCGCCTGTAGACGGCCGTCTGCTGTCCGCGCCATTGCTGCTGCTGTTTCGCTTAGCTTTAAGTAGAGGCTCCACGTTTTAATTTCGTAGCTTACCCATCTCTTTCATCACCCCTTTTCTCCTCTAATCTTTCATCACCCTCCTCCCCCTCCCCCCCCGCACTGGGTTGTATGCAGGTGAGCCCCCAGCTGGGCTCAATAATATCCCCAGTGCATTTCCTTTCCTTTTCTCTTGAACCACTTAGTAGTAGTAGTAGTTGGCGCACAAGCATTCATAATGAGTGAAACCGACACGGTACAAAAGGCAGTGCTTGTGCTATCAACAACCTGTCAGACACTATGAATTATAAGTGCTGGCTTGCTAGCCCATTGCCGGAATTTTAAAGACGATACTCTTTCTGGGCTACTTAAACGCAGAAATTTTGGTCTGTCTGTGACTCGATTAAGCCACCTGGCTGAAGTGAAACAGAAACTGCGCAATAGTCTTATATACTAACAGCAAAATCTAAACATCTAAGTCCGGTGTTAATGTTCGTACTTGTCAACATTGGTAAATAAGAACAAGACATTACGCAAATATAAAAAGAAAATGGATGCATGAGTGATAATTGCAGTGTTTATTTAAAAATTCAGGGATGCTGGGTTTTTGCGAAAGCAAATAAAATACTACATCAACTGAAGAAAACCGTTGCATGGTGTTGCCCGCGCTACCTGACGGCATTAAAAAAATCAAACGGCAACAGAAACGAAAGGTTTCACTAGACAGGTTTCACGTTCCGCTTGGAACGCTCGTGGAGTAAGGGAACGTAGTTGTTTTATGAACGTTGTAGTAGGGTGCCTCTGGCGTCACTGAGTATCAGCACTCTTTTCTCTCAGTGTTAAGTGCCGCAAGGACCTTTCATTGATCGGTCGGCACCACGTGATATTTGTTTACATATGGGCGCAGCCATTTTGTTTCTGGGCCCCTCTCCCCCTCTCTCTCTCTCCCTCTCTCTCTCACTGCTGCGCGGACACTAACTAGAGCGGCCGCTGTCACACTCTGCCCGTCACAACCGGCGGTGGTTTCATTGGGAGAGATGGCAACACTGCAAGCCAGACACAAAATGGCCCGCAGACGCTACCGGGTGCATGAAGTGGCGGTACTCTTAAGCGTAGCTTATTAAGTGACGCTAGGTGCCCCGACTCACGCGGGTCTCCGCCATACGGCAGCGCTTGCATCGAGACACCCGACTTGGAGTAGCGGAACGCGGTAAATTTAAAGTTACTTGAGCAAGCCTCTAACGTGTTATGTTTGGAGGAACGAGACGGGAGAAGAACAGCATGACAGGTGAGCGGGAAAACGAAGGGAGGCATTTACGTGCCAGGGGCGCCAGTCGACTATCATCTCGCGTTGACTCTTGCAACGAAACCAGCAGATACGAGGGAAATTGTTTATAGAGGCTGGACCTCCATTGTTGCACTCTATATACTTTTCAAGATGTAGGCGCCACCAGACAGAGGGAAGCTCTTTTAAAAAAAAAATTCGGAGAGGCTTGCCCGTATGCGTTCGCTGACATGCTACTTTGCGAGAGAGGAATGGGGAAAGGTAGTCGATTAATAAGGAGAATAGCAGTAGAAGAAATGAGAAGAAAAATAGCGTCCTGCATAGGCACATTGAATATAAAGTTAACTGTGCGCACTGACGGGGCAGACATTAAAACGGTCTGGACACCAGAATACGAATTCCGTGCGGGAAACACATTAACAGATGTCCAGCCGGAGGACATACCTACCGGGCATCTCCGAGTGGTTGCCACGCTTCGAAGATCACCACGAGGCGTTGCAGAGACATCCTAGCACACTACGAATAAGCCAGACGAAATCCCCGCCACGTCCATCACTTAGTAAGGGGAGGCGTACAACTACGACCTGGCTATAAAAACTCTTACCCACACCGCACCTTGCTTCACATGGTACACCTAACACTGTGCACTGCCTTCAGTTCTGCTGCACACTTCGTTCTTTCTGAAACATGGCGTGTCATGGCGACGGTGTAAAGGCAAACTAGGTAGACCTGTGCAAGAGCAACCATGTGAAGAACAGTGCGGCGAAGAACAGTGCCGCCCGGAGAACAAGCCAAGACTGGTGGACCGAGCTAAATGAACAGGCGAAGTTCATAGCATCCTGAATAGGGGAAGCCACGCATCTGAGATTGACATAAACCCGAATACCGGCTTCATTTTCTCGAATAAGGTTTATTTCATTTAGTGTGCGTTGTTCGTTACGGTTGGGCGACCTATCTTCGTACTATTTTGGTGTCCATCTCGGCGTAATCGTCCTCCTGGGGGCCCGTCCTCTGCCCATCACGTTTCCCGAACACCAGGTGTTCCCCGGGAGAAAGGAGCCACGGCCGCCAGTCACGGCGGAGTCGAGCTGATCGAAGTTTAGCTTGGCCGCCACCAGCCGGGCCGGGGTGGCGTGTTCGGGGCCGAGGTTGACCTGGTGCCCTGTTCTCGTCCTGAATGTCATCCCGGTGGCCACAGCAATGCACGCGATACCGAAGATTGTGGCAGCAGGCATCACCGGCTTTTTCCGGTACAGGTTTTCCCGCATGATGGACGACCGGAGGGGTCGCCTTTGGGGAAAAAGCCATTTGCAGAGGGCGAGAAGTCAGAATTCTCCGGCCATGTCACGAGGCCGACACCCGCGGGCTGAGCTGGAGCGTGAGCCGCAGTCTTCTTTCTCTACTTCTTAGGCGTGGACATTCACGCAGAGGATGTGAATTGGCCAAGGGTTGAAAAAATGATTGGCATTGATTGATTGTTTGGTTCATTGACTGAAAAGTGATTGATTGAAGTGATTGAAAAAATTGATTGATAAGACAGGACGAGCGTCGTCCTTGTCGTCTCCTTTTATCCGGTCATTTTATTGCGCTGTTGAAGGTGAATAATCTCTCAATGCAGCTGAGGCTTTCGGTGCTAATGAAATTACAGCGATAGTACAGCGAAGAAGACTCCTGGTGTCTGCATGCGTCTAGTATGTGTGCACGCTGGGTTGAGCTGTAGCTACACAATTACGCAGATTGCAGTGCCCAACCCTCGGGTCTCGACTGCCCATTTACCCGAGCCTAGGGTATACGCCCTCCTTGGGGAGCTGTACACAGGAACTTTGCCTAAGACGATCTTAAAGCACCCTCTATGACCAGACAGAGATCGAATCAAGAACAAAGCGCATTGAAACCTAAAAAAACGTATGGATTCTTAAATCGCATCAACAAAAAATTCAGGGAAGTTGCACTCATGCGCAAGACGAACGGCGAAGAAGTTATAGGTAAGCACTGCCGGACACACGGCTAAGTTTCATTGCATAGTTGTGGTGCTAGTAATCGTCGTCATATTCATCGAAGAGGTCGGCGTCTTCTTCGCGGCGAGTGGTGGAT
Source organism: Haemaphysalis longicornis (assembly GCF_048455015.1). NCBI lineage: Eukaryota > Metazoa > Arthropoda > Arachnida > Ixodida > Ixodidae > Haemaphysalis > Haemaphysalis longicornis. The sequence continues at coordinate 1,549,522 of NW_027526296.1, forward strand.
GCAAAGTCATCCTCAGCATTGTAGACTTCCAACAGCTCTTCGTCATCGACTGGAGGCAGCGGTGGCGGGAAATGCAAGTCGTCTCGGGAATGATTGGCAAACGTTTAGACATGTCTGCAATGATCCATAATGGCTTGTAGAAAAGGTGGCGGCCGCGGTGACCTTTACCAAGAAGGGTGTTTTTTGACCTTTAGCATTAGCACTGGGGTTGTTTTGTCAGGAATTGCGGGGTCGGAGCGCTGAACCCGAGACAGAGTTCTAACGTTCAGGCTTTCCAGAAACGAACTGACCATGCTATTCTTTGGTTGGTTGGTACCAGGAGAATAGCTGATACCCACTCAGGGGGTTGGCCGGGAAAAAGGCGCTAACTGAGAGAAAGAAACTGGGCTCGGGATTTAAAGCAATATAAAAAATGAAGTTGAAGTACGTATTTAGAGGAAAAAGAGTGTAAAAGGGAATAAAAACGTTAATAAGTAGACTGTCCGAAAATGAGGTACGGCATGAGATAGAACACACAAACTATAAAATTAAGGCTAATGAAGAAGGAAAGGATAGAAAAAAGGAGGGCCGTGAAAAGTACGTAAAAATAAAGCAACAGGATACGGCAGTGAAGGAGAGGCAGTCAGCCGGAATGCAGTGAGTACAGTCGCTGGCACGCTCTATAGAGAAGCCCGCTATGGTGGTCAAGCGGCTAGTACGGTACACGACAAGATTCAGAAATGAATGAGTGTACAGCGCAACAAAGAACCCCGTGCAAACACCGAGGACTTCCGCCCCGAATGATAATATTAGAGAAACAGACAATGGGTGGTGGTGAAACATTTATTCAGGTGAAAGAGGTTCGCGCTTGAAAGCGGGAGAAGCCCTCAGTCCAGGGCCCCTGCGGCAGCTGCGGTCCTGCGTGCCCGGTCCACCAACTGCCACTGGTCCCCAGGGTCCGAACTGCGCAGCGCGGCCTCCCACTGCTCGAGGGGGTAGGTGTGAATATTGGGGGCTGCTGGTGTGTTTTGGTAAGGCCACATGGTGTGGTACAGTGTTGAATGTTCGCTGCAGTGTGGGCATGATGGTGGATATATTGTGGGGTGTATGGTGTGCAAGAAGCTAAGGTGGAGGTATGTGTTTGTCTGTAGTTGCCGCTAGGCTACAGCTTCCTCTCGGGTCAGCTTGCGGCGCGGTGGTGGGTAGGCACATCTGGCAAGGCGGTGGTGTTGCAGAAGTGTACGGTACTGCTGCTGTATAGGCTCTGGGTCACGTAGTGACTGGTGCGGTGCCCGGAGGATGAATGCTCGAGCTGTAGCGTGTGCTCGCTCGTTTCCGTCGGGCCCTGCGTGACCTGGCGTCCATATTAATACATTTGTGATTAGAGTGTGTCCTTGTGCTTTTGTAGTAGTCGGAGGGCGCATATTGAGGTCCGACTGTTGCCATAGTTTCTGCATGCCTGCAGGCAGTCTGTAATTATGGGAAGTGTTTTGGCCAATCGATTGAAAGTATTTTCCAAGTATCTTTCTCGTATAGAGATGAGCCGTCCACAGAAAAGAAAAAAAAATGTTCTATTGTCTCTAACTCGTTACAAAATGCACAAATGGGTGAGGGGGCCAGATCACAGCAGTACAAATAATAATTTAAAGAGGGCACGCCACAGCAAAAGTTCGTTAAGCTAACTTGACATTCCCGTGATTTACTACTCCTGCACTTCCATGAGTACCGGAGGTGCTCAAGCTCTGAAAATACGCACGCAGATTAAGTCAGGCATTGTAGGAGGCCTAACCTACGAAAAGTGCCGAGGCGAGGAAACGTATGGGCGGCAGGATTTACACCCAATAGAAGACCCGCCAGAGTGTCTGCCGATTCGTTAATCCAGATGCCAGCGTGCCCAGGTACCCACACCAAACGAAGTTCCCGTAATGATGTAGGCAATCAATAATTAAGTATTCGACGTAGAGGAGATCTGTTTGGGGACGAAAGAGCAGTGCAAACTAAGAGACAGTCAGCAAGAACTATTACATGTTGTTTACCAAAATCAAGTTTTCGAAGGGGTAGGTTAATTGCCAAATATTCAGAATAAGAAAAACTAGTGAAGTAAGACGATCGGAGGGAGAGGGCCCAATCTAAACCTGGAGAGAAAATACGCACACCTGCCTTCTCATTCTGGACGGAGGCATCAATTGCGATAACGACATGGGAGGGGAAACTGGTAAGGTGATCTTGCAGAAGGCCTGATAAGAGAATCGACGGAAGGAATTTAGCATTTTTGGGGAAAATTTTAACGAAAGCTACATCTAAGGATGATACATAACGATTAGTAACGGTAACAGACAAGAGGGCCACACGTAACGGGTCTAGTAAGTATTGTACAAATACCAGTTGTGGGCGCTTGAACCGTTGCGATGACATGCTGAAAAACGACGGCCATGTTACAAAGGCAGTCTGCAGTCTGGATATGGGCGGCGCCATTACTTTCAGGATTGCATCAACAATGAGGGCGTGCATGCGAGAGGCTAGTAGGCGAATTCGAGCCTCCACGTATAAAACTTTTTTGGAACATATCGTGGAAGACCGAGACATAGCCTTAGGGGTTGCCGTTCCAGCGCTACCAGCGGTCAAAGATTGTAATGTGGGCTTCCTGAGAAGAGCCCGCATCCGAATTCTAGGATCGGTCGGACCTACATTCGGTAAATCTTTATAAAGTGTCCCGGCTCATACCAAATCTCATGTGACTGAGGCTTTTCAATACCGAAACAGACCGTGTACCCTGGGCTGGCCCACCCAGCACGTGCCGCTCGGGGCTTTATTTTTCTCCTCTTTGATTGCCGGAGCCAGGGAGCCGGCTGATAGCGCTGACGAAGGGGCGCTGTCAGTGTTTTTACTTGTTTTTGCATGTTTTTTTACGGTGTTCTTACATGCGCGGGAGCGCTTGACGACAGTGCTACAGATTTTGTTTTTGTTTTCTGCTACAGTCACTGCGTGAGCCGGGCACTCGGCATTTTCTTTGGGAAGGGAGGAAAGGGAAGTGGGAATCCTCCTGGATTCACTCCCCTCAGGTGGCGGCCTGCAGCCCTTTGACGCGAGCGGCATCTTTGTTGGACGACCTTAATCTGTGTTTATATAAATCCCGGGCCATCTTCACTAGAAACCTGAGGAGGGTCAAAGCATGCAGAGTATAAGTGGCGCCTCTAGCTTCGTTTTTGGCCACAGAGATGAAACCGTTGGAGGGTGAGGTACAGCTTTGCTGTAACAGTCTCCTGTCACGTTCTAGCGTTCTAGCGCGAGGCATTGGAAAACGAGTGTTCAGGAGTGTTCTTTTAGCACGCGTTACCAGCGCTACGTTCTAGCGCGAGACGTTGGAAAACGAGTGTCCCCGCTGTCTTAGTAGCGCGACTACATGAAACGATGACGACGACAACAGAATACACCGACAGCCCGGGCCCCTAAAGGGCTTCGGCGCTAAAATGGTCTCCCAGTGCTCTGCACCGGTATTGCGCAAATGTGCTCGTAGAATTCAATTATTGTAAAGTTCGGAATAAATGTAGCTGAATGTTGAAGGATTGTGGAATGAAGTAGCCTGTAGCTGACTCCAGGCTGGTATTAAAGGGGTCGTGAAGAGATTTTCAAAAAAACCGTGTTGTGTGTGCGCTTATAACCGTGGAACCTTGATAAACAAACAATGCATACCCGTTTCGTCGTCCGATATCGGGAAATAGGTAAATAAATACAGTTACGGTTTCACCGAGGCTTTCCTCCTCAACTCGTGAAGTGACGTTTGAGTAAGTCAGTAAGCAGCCAATCACAGTTCTCCCTCGTCTGCACAATATGTCGGCATAGAGCGGGCTTGCAAAGGGTCAGATAAAGCTACAGCATCGGCGCCATGATGAAACTCGCCCTGCAACTGAACGGGAGACGTCTGATCTCTGATACGACTGATCAACATGGTCGAACTTTCAGTCAACAACACCGGCGAGTGGCGCAGGCCGAAGTAACCACGTTTAATCTAAACTAGGCATTCGTAAACTGTTTACGCTGCTTTCCACGAGTCTAAACTGTCGTTTTGCTAGCCGATATTCTTGCACAAGTTTGCCGACGTCTGTCTCACGTAGCCTGTAATGTGAGTTGCGCGTACGTGAAACTTCTAACCTGACGAGATACATGACCGAACTCTTAAAATGAGAGTTTATTACATAAACACGTTTATCGAAGGAAATTCGAGTAGTCGGAACTTAAAACCCATTCATGATTCACTCATCAAGCGCAAAAATAACTAGCGAGAAGCAGCGATACAGCGCCGAGTCGCCGAGTCCCAACATCACGCAGTTCGACGATTGCTTTCCTGTTTCCTGCAATAAACAATGCTGTCAACGCTGTTTTGTTGATTGTATACGCTCCACTTTGGCTTACTGCAGAAGCGCTCAACAGTAAGTTGGCGGTTAAAGCTCTGGGTAGATTAGAATGTATGAAAGCACGACAGACTTCTGGGTTACAAATGCGAAGAGGCTTTTATGCAGCAATTTTTCGCCGCCCGCGCTTTCCGCGTCGAAAGTGTAGTGGATAAAGTGTCCGACTACGTTGGCCTTAACGTTGGGCGGGCCCGGAGGCCGCAAGTTCGAATCGCACACGGAGCACTCTATTTTTTTTTTTGCTTGTGCGATCTTGGGCCATTTCATACAAAAAAGATATTATTTCGAAGAGAATTCGGGAAAAGAACGTGAAATTCAGCCGGGAAACTGGCTACAAACTGTACAAACACCCAGTAGGTCTGAGTTCTGCTGCAATGGTTGCCAGACAACATGAAGCGGTCACGACACCGCTCACATGGATAGAAAACTGTTTTTTGGCAACGAATAAAGGATGCATTGTTTTTAAAATATTGGGTCTGCAGCTTTGCAGGATATTATACAGAAAGAACATTGAACCACGTTGAACTCTCGAATGTACTTGACGTGACGTCATTCTGGTTGCGCTGCCGACCGCCGGTGCGCGCATGGTCGCTTGCGATGCGCCTCAAAACGAGAATTTCAACGGTGCCTCCTAAATTCCAGAAGCAATGAATTGTGAAAATATTTGGGATTTGTGTTCTTAAAAGGTCGTTCAAACAGACAAAATTAATCACAGACAAATACATTTTCCCTTCTCGACCCCTTTAAGCGTGGGATGCGTTTCAGGATATTAATGGCGCTCCATGCGGTCGTGTCGTGCGATGTTTCGGTGGGTCACGAACAGGTCCCTAGTTCCCTGGTCCGAACCATGAGCATCGAATGGGAAATCCCGGAAGCCCGAACCTCGGGCCGCCGCATGTGCTAGCTCGTCCCCTGGGAGAGATGCATGGGCCGGTGTCGAGATTATTTCAACATTGCCCATCCGAGCACCCGGGGAATGTCGTAAGACACGTAGGGCTGTAATAGAGATCCTGCGAAGTTCATGGTTCTGGAGAGATTTTGTGGAGTCGCTGACGATGGTTCTAGCCGCGGTGGAGGCGATTTCAAGCGCGATAGTTGCCTCTACTCTTTCCTCGGTGCGATTCGTGTAAACACTGATTATGCCGGGGAGTTGCCGTTAGCATATAATGCCTACTATGATTTCGGAAAGCATCATTCCCAAAATGAACGAAGCCGCACGCATACGGAACCTTCGAACTAACTTTCTGGTCTGGTGAGCCGAAACATGGCTCCTGAGAACTCAGGGTCCTCTCTCTCCGCACGTTAAATATATGAGTGCGAGTCGGGTCATTCAAAAGATCGCATCGTTAGAATAGCACTCACACTACTCTTAACGTAAACATTTTAGCTCAAATCAGCTATATAATGAGGAAAACATAGAGTGGGAATGCGGCTCACCAGCTCCTTTCCTGCACTGAACTTATGACGATGTATGGGCTGCTTGTTGCGATTGGCTGAGGCCAACAAAATGCAATTCAATATAAACAGGGGTTACAATCTTTCAGGATGAGCGGTTAAGGCTTGAATTTGTCCCATAGTTTTTTTTATAGCTGCGAGAATGGTGTAGCAAACTATTCAAGTTAAGAAGAAACACGGGGACATGAAAGGGAGGGCGGCACAATGCGCCGGTCGACGATTCCTAATGGAGCAGTCGGAAGTGACACTGGCAAACTGGCATAAGCGGCACTCCCGCTTATGTGACCCTGTTTTCCGAGTCATGCCCAATGTTCCACGAAACGAGTACCATTACCCGTAATAAAAACACGGCTGGTAAGAAGTAGATTGAATGGCAACCACGATTTTTGAGAGAGCATTGCTGGGCCAACTAGTACTAAGGATGGTAACTACAGTAACTGAAAACGTAGTATGGCACACAGCGGCATCATCAGTCAACATAATAACTTTTGCTTTACTACAGACCACAGAGACCACATAGTAGCAAGTACTCTTGGTTGTTAAAGATAAAATAATAGATAATATTGAAAACAAAAAAAATATACCCTTGGCCTATTTTTAGGTTTTCGCAACGCATTTGATTGTATACACTATAAGACCCTTCTTAAGAGACTTTGTAACTATTGGGTTCGAGGTATTGCTTTGAAACTGTTGCGGTGTTATCGAGTAATAGGTCACAATATGTTCGAAAAAATAACATATCCTCTGATATACAGGTGGTTAAGTATGGTGTCCCACAGGGATCAGTACTAGGGCCGTTATTATTCATTACATAAATCAATGACCTAGCCGGCATACATAACTCTCCCGACCTGGTAATGTACGCTGATGACACTAATATTTTCTTCTCTTCCTGTTCATTATCGGCTCTTCAAAATATGGTCAATGCCTATTTACTCAACCTTCGTGATGGGTTACACAAGAATACGCTTAGTTTAAATATAGGTAAAACGAAATATATTATTTTCAAGCCTGTCAACGCCGTGGAAACTAATTGTATACATATTAATTGTGACAGTATAACAATCAATCAGGTTTCTTCTCAAAAATTTCTCGGTGTGTGGTTTAATGCAAGCCTTTCGTAGTCTGTTCATATTTCCAAACTTGCTTCTAAACTAAGTAAAATTCTTGGCCTATTTTATAGGATTTCTAATCTACTGCCTGTTTGGTTAAAAGTGTCTGTGTATAATGTCGTTTTTTTCAAGATTATTGGAATCTTGTTTGGGGTACCACCACGTCTTCCAATTGCCAAAAATTACTTGTCCTGCAAAAAAGAGCCTTGCGGGCTATTGAGGGATATTATGGCGCACCACAAAACTTACGTACGCAACCATTGCTTGTTAAACACTCCATATTAAAAGCCGACCAAGTGTATTATCTGCGGCTTCTTCAATACATTCACCACAATCGCTTGTACTCTGTTCCTGATAGCAAAATAGGTTACAATCTTCGCGTGGTAAAACTAAGAGTTCCGCGAACGCGAACAAATTATGGTGAACAAAAACTGAGTTGTCAAGTGCCCAACACCCTAAAAAAATTCCCCTTTCCTGAGGAGTTTTTTTCTATCTGGAAACATGTTCAAGAAAAAGACCGAACAACATCTGATTGACGGGGAAATTCTAATGTAAAAATGCAATTTACCGTCGTCGATATATATATAGAGAGAAACTCTTCATTAAAGAGGAAAGTGCAGAGAGGTTTGCCGACATCAGTTCGCCGGCATGCTCTTCTGCGGGGAAAGGAGGAGAAAGAAAAAAAGGTAGTAGGCGTAGTGAAGACAAGCAGAGGAGTAGTACTGAAAAAAAAAATATGATCCTTCTTCCGGGTATTGAGTTCAAAGGCTCTTGAGATGGAGGAACGACTACAATTTCGTGGACACACCAATGTCCTGGAGGAATTCGAATAGCGCGGACAAGATTTTGCGCAGAGCGGAGGGAGGGGGCCATGGTCCAAGTACCAATCTTAATGTCAATGGTCCAGGGTGGAGGCAATCAATTGTATGTCGTAAACGGCACCTCGAGTCGGCATAGGCAGAGCATTCCAGTAATATGTGTTCAACAGTTTCAAGTGAACCACAATTGTCGCAATATGGGCTTGATGTCTGGCCGATCCGATGTAGATAGGAATTTGTTAGTGCTGCATTAAGACGAAGTCTATGCAGCAACGTCTCCAAGTGGCGGGTTAGACGCTCTGGCAGCCGCATTCTGACATATGGGTCTATGGAATATAAAAAAGCCGTAATGATGCTGCTGCAAGGACCATAAACGGTTCCTTTCCGACAGAGCTAGTGCCTTCGTCATTGTGGCGCCATCATGCTTCGTGAAGAAAATCTTCTTTCTTTTTCTCATATGTAGGCCCCTGCGCGCAGCCTCGTCCGCTTTCTCATTTCCCATGATGCCGCTGTGGCCTGGGAGCCATTGGAAGGTAACGCGATGTCCAGCGATGTATGCCAGATAGTACAAATACTTTACGTCGCGCTGGACATGTTCGTGAAAGCTGAAACAGCTAGCGCGTTGTAAGCTTTGAAGTGCTGCTCTCGAATCAGAGAAAACGGTCCAACATGTCGGCGGCTGGCATAGAATATATCTAACTGCTTCTTTAATCCCGTAGAGCTCCGCCGACGCAGGCGAAGTCGGTCGCTTAAGCCGATATGAAAATGCTTTTTCACTTGATGGAATGAAAACTTCCGAGGAGCTGCACTCAGGTTTTGCCGATCCATCGGTATAAATGTGAGTAGTTGCCGAGTAAAATCTGTTAATGTGTGCAAGCGTCATCTGCAGCAGGCCAATTGAGGTATATGTTTTTTTGAATCAATTCCGGGTATGAATGATTTTATCCGTAGAGGCGTCAGATTCCAGGGCGGGAAGTTCCGTGGCATAGTCGGCGGTGGTTGAGTTGGAATTGGGGCATTAATACTTTTTATTGTTTGTCCAAAGCTACAATTCGGATTTTGAACCGCAATACGGGACAGGAAATGGGTTTGTGCATGTAGCGTATGCCTCAAATGAACGCGGAGCGTTTCTTGGAGCCGTAGCACGTCCAAGGGGAGGCAACCTGCTTCAGCAGTTGTCCCAGAACATGACGAGCCTTTCGGAAGTCCGAGGCATTTTCTGAGGCAGTTATTTCTCGCCGCCTCCAGCTGTCTTTTGCTTGTAGGTGGCAGTTGCTGCAGGACAGGAAGGCTATAGCGCAACAGGCCATCCACATACCCCTTGAACAGCAAAACCATGGAGCGGCAATCGCTACCCCAGTGGCTGCCAGCAAGATACCCAATAATTTGCGATGCTGTTGATATTCGCTTCCGTAGCCTCTGCACTTCAGGGGCCCAGGAGAGGTTTCTGACTAAGAGAATACCGAGATATCTTTGGGTCCGTCTGTAATGCAGAGGCCGACCACCCAGGATTAAGGGATATCTATCCATGCATTTGCGAGTGAATGCCATGGCGACGCTTTTTTCTGAGGAAAGATGGAGTCCTTCAGGCGCCAGGTACGCAGATATCTTTGCAAGCGCCTTCTGAAGTTTGTTTTGCGTTACCCTCCGGGATTTTGATGTACTCCAAATACAGATGTC